>NC_087317.1:10431923-10737500 GCF_037043105.1 Vanessa tameamea
TGCCACTAGCCTTGGGAACTAAGATGTTATGTCCATATTGCTAGATATATGTGTATATTGCTTGTTACACTGGCTTATATACCGAAATAAAAATACTAGGTATTGCTGTTTTAGCATATGTGATGAGTTGGTGGTCTCTATCCACACAAGCTTGCACAAAGCTCTACCAGGAAGCATTTGTTTCTTTATCGTAATAATTTGTATAATAATATTTTGAATTGCTTTAATCAGGTTGAAAATTGATCCATCCTTTCGTCCCTACTACTATCATGAATAAAATTGGGTATCTACGCTCGACTGTTAATTTGTTATTACATTGTCACGTTGAATTTCATGATTATAAATGATTATTATTTCTCATCAAATTCAAAAACGTCGTGACGTGTCATAAATCGCCCTCTCACTATAGTAATTTTATTCACATAGTAATTTACAAACCTACTTACAAATAAATCAAATCTTAGAGAAAAATATATTTCTAAGTAGAATTAAACAGGTGATTTCCGCGGTCTTCGTATTTTCTATCGTCATTGTTAACAATGTATGTTCGTAAACAAGTCGACATCACATTAGGGCTGCTGTCAGTAGCGACAATGCAAAATACAATGGGAGTAACCGTACGAGAGCAACAAATCATTCCAGTTGGCGTGGACGGGCTTGTTAGGTAACGTGCTCAATTTGTATTCATGGTTTTTTAACACTTCATGTTTCTTAGTAGGTACTGCTGACATCAACTACCTTATTGCTTAAGTTGCTAAATATGCAGCTGCGGAGCTCGAGGTCCTAGCTTCATATTTTATTTGACTGACTTCACAGTTTTTCGGGTCAATATCAAAATCAGCTATACTCAAGTCTCTTAAAAGTATTTTTGAATTATGTCGTGAGTTTAAGTTTAATGTAAAGCTACTACCGGTTGAGATGGTAGGTTCTATTGGGGTGTACAGGGAAAAAGTTCATTAGTTATTCAATTTCATCAATTGCAAATATAATTATATGTACCATGATACCAAGTCCAACCTCTTCTATAATTGATGTGATCATGTACAGTTAAAATTATTGTTTAATGTTTAATATGTAATAATTAATGAAAACAATTGACAATAAAATAATATTGCAAACGCAAATTTATATTAATGAATGAGACGTTTTTTTTGTATTGCTTAAAAAAGTACTAAATCAATAAATATACATAAAACCTACAGCATAAGATATAGAGACTTATTACGGAATATGATATAAAACAAACCAAATCTGCCGACGGTTTTGCTTGTGCAATATAATCTTTCGAAATCTCCCAATTGCTAAAAGTCGCTACTGTTGTGTTTATTCGATGGGTGTTTTAATTCCCTTATATACACAATAAAATTAAAATTTAAATGACTAACTGATATAGAATACACACCCTGAACGACCGAGCCTGGACGAATGAGCTTAACAGTATGAAATTGGGCACAGTTTTTTTTTTTAAGTCAAAGATAGAGCAATTGGCCCTTCGTAGGGTAGATGGTCACCACTGCCCCTAGTCATTGGCGCTGTATAATAATTTAACCATTCCTTACATCGCCAATGCGCCCCGACCTTGGAAACTCAAATGTTATGTATCTTGCACCTGTATTAACACCGACTCACTCATACTTGAAACCGGAATACAAACAACACTACGTAGTTGTGCTTGGCGCTATGGAACGTAGATGAGCACTAACAAAGGATTTTTTATAACTCATCTCTTCAGTTTAAGTGTTAAAAAGGGGATGGAAGCTGTATGGACAATTTGATTGCAGTCGAAAGTATGTAGGGAAGTGTGTCATTTTTTAAATTTTAAATATGGAAATTAGTCTATAACGCAGGTAACCAAAAAACTCTAATACTCTATACACTAATAATCCCATCACGTACAGGATTAGTATTATCTATAATAAAATATTATGTATTTTATATATTTGTTACCCGCCCGCTTTACTGTCCGCACATTAAAACGTAGCATTTTTATGTAAAATGCAAATTCCATGTCCTATTCTAGGACATAGCAAATCGTATAGAATACGTAAATATAAGGTTTGTTTATGTTTATTCCTTTTTTAATTGAAATAGGCTATAGTTATATATATAAAATTAAATTAAATTGGCTAATATCGATGGAAAAACAACAGTGTTATCGTGATGTCTAAAAATATTCAACCTCATTTTAAATTGCGTTGAGATATATTAATATTCGTATATTTCAATAAACATTTTATCAGAGGCGGTAACATGAAAAAAATATCGTGTAACAATTTAGTGGTTGCAGATAACCTACGTATCTTGGTACAGCGAACGGAATAAGTTGACAAACGCAGTATTATTCAACATATTATCGTTATATATCGTTTTAATAATTATTAAACATATCTAATACATATAATAAATTATAAGTCTATCCTCATCTTTATTTGCACGTTTTTGATATTGTTTTTTTTTTATTTATTTTTTTTTTATTTGTAATGATATATGTCACACGGCCGATGAAAAGGGCTATCCTGTTTAAACATGTATGTTAAATCTTTTAATAAATGCGCTAGATATTATTTATTTCTAATAGATAGGTTGATTTGTAAATGGATCTCCTGATGGTAATTGATTCACACCGCCCATAGACAATGTCGTTGTGAAAAATATAAAACATTCCTTACATCGCCAATGCGCCACATATCTTGGGCATTGGATACCTGTAGTTATACTGGCTTACTCACCCTTCAAACTGAAACACAACACTACTAAGTTTGTTTGATACCTTCTCAGAGGGCCGTACCTACAGGTATTTTTATTTCTTTTTAATGTTTATATTAAATAGGTGCACAGTTGTATTATTCTTATTAAGTTTAATTATTTATCTTTAAATTACTTAGAACATTTTTATCTGTGTATTTATAAAAATAATTCTATACTGGTCAGAAAATTAATACAAGACTTTTATCTTAGAACCTTTGCACTCAACATGTTTTGGTTGTTATATTAATGGAACAAGATGTTATTTTATCATGTTTGCTTCTTGTGTTGCTCGTTTAATTATTTTGAATTGATTTTGGAACACTTTCTTTTAAAATGTTTTTTTTTTGATATATTTTGATATATTTTTTAATACAAACCTCTTTACATAAAATTGGATTCGATTATAAAAATGTATTCCTTTTTTTTTTTTTTTTTAAAGAACGAGATTTTTATTTTTATAAATATTGTGACTGAAAAATATAGGCCACAGATAAAAATGTCATAGATTTGTAGGCGTCAAGTTATTATTAATTTCTTCTATATATGCGTGTCGGAACATTAAAAGCGCCGAAAAGTCAATGAAATAAATTATTGATAGCGTGTGACATTGCTCGTTATTATGCGACCTTTTGACGTCTTTTTGTCCGAATGACCGAAGGTGTCGTGTTGCAGTATCTCAATTTTAAGTCACATAAAGAAAATATATTTATTCCCTAGAGAATATCGTTGAATTTGTAATGGTTTATACTATTTACCACGAAATACTATTTAAGGTTTAATTATACACGTCAAGGTAATTTGCGTTATTTATTTTTTAAGTTACGTAACGTTAATTTTTATAAAGTCCAAATTAATATAGACCTAGTTTAAAATTTAATTTCAAACCTAAATGCATAACTAAAAAAGATCATTTAGACAAAGTCTCACTTTCTTATACAATAAGTAGCCGGACGCCCACCTTATGATACGTGGTCATCACCAGCCATAGACATTGACATCGTAAAAAATCTTAATCATTCCTTACATTTCCAATGCGCCACCAACCTTGGAAACTGAGTTATTATTTCCCTAGTGCCTTTAGTTACACTGGCTGTTACGGACCATTACAGTACAAAGTATTGCTGCTTGACGCTAGAATATATGATGAGTAGATAGTACCTACCCAGACGGGCTTGCACAAAACTAGGCAATATATATAATCTTTACCTAAAGTACGACACTCCTACCAATAAATATATTGACATATTTTAATTAACTCCCTAAACCATAACGTAATAGTATAAATTAAATAATACTATTATATAAACGGCGATTCTTTTTCACCATTCAGAACCATATAAAATATATTTTTCACATAAAGTACCTTCATCTTAAGTAATATATTAAAACTATTGGTGTATTCCAGCGCGATGTGTCATCTTTATGGACCATTTCGGTGAACATTTCGGCGGTGCTCTGTAATATAGAGCTCGGTTAAGTCTCAAGACGGTACTATATCGTTACAAATTGACTATATACTGGAAAATAATTCATTAAAATTTTGTTATGTTTTAAATTTAAGGTATATTGGTATTTTAATGTTAATTGAATTGCTAAATATACACTGCAGATAATTATTACAGAGACTTAATCATTAACATGAGAAGTAAAAAAATATATGTATTATGTATTTTCCCGGAATTTATGTAAATTATATTCATTAAATAATATTAATAATTTTATTATATTTAAACTTATAAATTTACAATATTAAGATTGTAATCTTATTCCAATTTAATTTGAACGAAAATATGATCACGAAGATTTTGAGGAAATATATCCTGTGTAACAAAAGGCAGTGCTTTCGTCGATCGGACAAAGCAAGTAAACAGAGCATGTATCACCAAAAGGCAGGACAGCCACCAGGGGCCCATAACTTAAGCGGACGTGCCAGATCAAAAGTGCCGGAGGCGATGGACGGCGCGATTTATATAGGCTGTGCGATAGTACGATACTCGGTTGTAGTGAAAAATAATGGCCTACGACTTTATAGGGCCATTGGTGAGGCTACAGTGTTTGATACGTGGGAATATTACTCGACGATACTTTATTTAATAATTCGTTATGATCATTTTTGGAGCGAAAACATTAACACTTTATTTGTCTGTGTGTGTAAATTAGCAATGAATTAAATGCCAAATAAAGTTTAATCTTATTCAGAAATTATTCTTCTGACAACATTTTTTTAAAGTTTGGGCCCGTATGGCAAAATTTTCTGTATCCGTCTGTCCTTATTATGCCATAGTTTTTTTAATTAGAGACTTTAAAATTGAGATTAATATTAATTGTTATACAATTGAGTGGTAGAATTGCGAAATGTTTAGTAGGAAGGACTCTGTGCAAGCCCGCCTGCTTAGATGCTACCCGCTCATCATATATTCTAACGCAGTAATGCTTGGTATTGTTGTGTTCCGGTATGAAGGATGAGTGAGCCAGTGTAACAGGCACAAGGGACATAACATCTCAGTTCCCATGGTTGGTGACGTATCGGTTGTATGATATGATTAAATTTTCTTACGGTGCCAATATCTATGGACAGTGGTGACCACTTCCGATCAGGTGAGATATAGAGATGACATACAAAACACGAAACTAAGCAATGAAGAGAAAATCAGTGTACATACACCAGTTGGCATCTTTAGATCAGCGTTTGGTCGTGAAAATGATAAAGAATTAATTTTTAAATAACCTTTACTGTGAAGTTTAGTTGGTGAGATAATACAGAAGCTGTATAGTTGAGTTGATGAGATTTTCAACTCTATAGTGAAAAAAATGGAAAATATTTAAGGTAAGCATTATTAAAGAACCCTTCGGAAGGAAAATAGCTAAAAATAACGACGGCGTGGTTGTTGAGATAGAGGAATATAATCGGTAATATTATATCCACTAGTATCCATATAATTTATTATATCAGCATAGAAATATCTTTGTTGTCTTTGAGAAATACCGTGATTTTTCCTATTGTAAAAATAAATTTGATGCATGCGTACATTTTATACCATTTTAAACTCAACAACGTAGATCACGAGATAACAATGTGTCTCAATGCAAATATGTAATTGAATTTAAAAAAAAATAATATGTGATTAAATAAATAAATGTATTCTGTACCTAAAAAACTATTTTGAAATAAATAAAAGACTCTTATATATTACTTTATATATCTTGGTGCACGTTGTACTACACAAAGAAATCATCCTTCGTGAGTCCGAACTTAACCTTTTCGTTTGTATTCAGAAAAGTATTTAAAAAAAATCTTTGGAAATATCCCGGTTAAATAAAATAGATAAATACTCTAGTTTTATTTATTACATACTAAAGCTAAATTATTGTACAAAACGTGCAATTATAATCATAAATACGTATCAATAATATCCGATAGTAATATCAATTCAAAACGGATGTGGTGTTAAAATGATGTATTTGTTGGAAGCGCATAGATAACCTACTGCAAGTCTTCGAAATTGTGACATGGCGGCTATACAAGCTCCTTTGACATTCAAGTTGGACGGGATTATGCAAAATTAACAAGTGAACCTTTATTATTATTATTATTTTGGATTACAAGTTGTAAGGCAAAGAAAATATATTTAGACATAAATATGACATATTTTTTTATATAATCTCCACAGACTAAACATGTCTTTGCTAGTTTTTTTTTTGTTTTGATTGTTTACATAAGTATAATAATTATGACAGATACGTCTCGTGTTTCTTATCTTGACGAGAACCGATTCAAAAACAATTATAAAGCTATTGTTGATATTTAAATAATAATAATCCTATATACATATATATGTATATATATTTAGTAGTAGTTGTAGAGGCAGATTATTTTAGAATTTAATTCCTGATTACTTTTAATATTAATTTTGTTTGGTCAGAACGAATTTCATCATCATTTAGTAAATGTAAGATTATATGATGAAATTAAAAAACTTTTAATTCTTTAGCCGTATGTTAGATATCTGTTTAGAGATCAATGGAATTATTTAATAAAAAACAAAACACTATTGTAGTAAAAACTATAATATAACCATTTGCTTCTATTAATGCAGAAATATGCTTCGACTTCACCATTGCATAAATCTATCCCATTCATTTTAATTGGACAACAAACATAACACGATTTGTGCGTGCTATCGATAGTGTATTATTAATTATTATACGTTCATTGAATAACATCGTTATCACAGTTATCAGCATGGTCCGTTGAGACTGCATCTGCAATGTGTTGCGACCTAGATTATAATGTAAATATTGTTATGTAGACCTTGTGTGCAGTTAAACATGTTGGCAATGATTTAGTTAGGTATTTGTAATTATTTCCTTGTACAAAAAAATAAATAAACTATGATCTTTATTGTAATAAAACCTTTTTGCATCAGAAATGTTTTACGTTATTCTTTTACAAGTGTCACTCCGCTTATATTCTCGACATCCTCTTGATTTCAGCGACGTTGACGTTCCTAAAGCTAGGACTTGTGCACAAGTGTGTGCGCAAAAACAAGAGCACTCGCTTCTTTACTCTAACAATTCAATGAGAATCCGACAAGACCGCGAGATCAGTCGTAAAGCCTATTCTAATCAGACGGAGTAAAGACTTTGACATTGACTTGACATGATAACATTGGATGAGATCTCGAATGATCTATGGTATCCATTACGGATTCGCGAATAAATGGCGTTTTAAATGTCGCTGAAATTATTATCCGAATATTAGTCAAATTAAAGAGTATATGAGTAATTACGGAGAGTATTGTATTGTAAGATGTGCTTGTAGTGCATAACATAGTAAATATATTTTGAATGAATGGATGAATGTATTTATGTTCATCATGGATACTCTATGGTCTCTATCTAAAGGTAAGTTTTATCAGTTAGTTATATTGTCATTTCAAAATCAAATCGCATGAATATGAATGAATATGTAAATCTAAGACTTGATTATCGCTTTTATTACTTCCCTTTGTCGTGTACTAGGACTACATCAGTTCATCTGTATATTTTATTTCCAATATAATATTACTTTAATATAACGATTTAATTATGTTATGTGTTATGTCCCTTTAATAATAATAGATCGATATAATAATTATTATACATCTTATAGTGTTTTTAAATGAAATATATATATGTTTGATATAATAAATTAATTTAAAAAATTTACTATCCAAGTAATGATAAAAACTATGCAATGAAAGTTTTAATTTGACTTGAAAGATACCTTTCGTATTATTGAACTTATAAATTATGATCAATATAAAACACGTGTACATTGTTGCGAGGAACATTTATTTAAATTTAAAAATACAAAAGAAATATATTACATATGAGTTACAGTTACTGCATGATTTATGAATCAATTTTCTTTTATCATACATCTTAACATCTTGTTGGTCTTAATTTAAGCAACAGATAAAAAAATAAGCGAGTCGATTAATTCCCGCCAAAAACGACCAGAATTGTAATATAAATAATGAGTGAATTTCACACTTTATTTATACGGACGTTCAGTTATTAAAAAGAGTAAAGGAATATCCAATATGTAGATAGGTGTGAAAGAGATGTCATTCCGTTTAAATAAGCTCGTTCGTTTTGGACCTTGTCACACTTTAAAAAAAAACACGAGACAGCACTATACAGCTTTGTATGTGTTGAAAGGAGATGTATGGAGTAATATAAAAGATGGCTGTGGTCTTTGTAATTTGCATATTATCTTTATGGATCTTCTTTTTAATTGAGAGGCAGTACGAATGTGTTTTGGGTGCATGAGTTAATTAAGGATTGATTAATGACGGCCGCTACCGATGATATTTTTATGATAAATTCAAAATTACTCGACGTCCATCACTCGGACAGATGGTCAATCTTTCTACTCTTGACATTTTTAATACAGCGAAGTAATTATGTGCTTTGTTTTGTAGTCAAGATTATTGTTCATTACGACTTTTAGGGTTCCGTAGGTTCGGATGAAACCATATCAATAAGTTCACGCTGTATATTGGTCCGTCACAGGATTGTATAGAACAATATAAGCATATTTGACATCTATCATAATAAACAGTAAGCGTGAAAGTCTATAACCGAAGGTGTTTACTTGTAATCAAAAGCATTTTTTTTGTACCTATGTAATTTAAGTGCCCAAATAGAGTAACTACTGAGCTTTGATTATTTATATCTAGATAGACTGTCAGAGCGTATGACAGAACGTTTTGACAGAAAGTGTCGAAAAAAAAAATGGCCAATGGTGGTCATTAAATACACGCACACTAGTAAAGTAGTACGACGCGACGTTTGGCGAGTGTCAAACGTAGCTGTCCCACAGTAAGATAGTATATATACTAATAATTTATGGTAGTAAGACATTTTCTCTAGATATATAAATAATCTACGCTACTGCGTCTCTTGTCTGTTTTTTTTTCTACTTACATTTCGAAGGAACGTATAACTTTGATTTAAATTCTTAAAATCTTCTAAAATGATTCAAATGTGCTCGCAAGAGTACTTGAATTTAAAATATTGTAATTTTTCAATAAAAGAACTTAAATGGAAAGAGTAGAGTAATAATTCGTAAGTATCTAGCAAGGCAAGGCAAAGTCCTCTTGAAGCTTATATAAGCTTCTGAATTTGAATGTATATATAAATATATATATACATTCAGACTCATATAGGTTTTTTTCCTTCACCACCGATCACGAAATATATATTTACTACAAGCTGAAATTAAGCACTTGCAAACGTGTGAACTAAATGAATATAAATTAAAAATGTAGGTTGTGTTAAATTACTTATTAATATAGCGGAATCGATTTTGTGTTGCTTGTGACTAATTATATCATTTTAAAAGTACGTTAAACAAGTTTATATAATTAAACTGGGATCTTTGGATGATAAATAAACTCGTATTTTGCATCAAATCTATTATCAATGAATTGATAACTCAAGCGTAATTTACACATTGTCAACAGCTCAAAAGCACCGCAATAACAACGTAAAATTGCATTTTATTCAATCAAAAATACTTCTTATTACATTGTAATAAGGTGGCAATATTGACTTTCGAATTAATTCGCAGTATGCTGTGTTAATCGATGTTAGCTTTTATTTCAATTGAGTAGAGTCCAGAATTATTATTGGTGCTAGTGTTTTAGTGCAAGTTAGTGTCCTATTTTAACCTAGAGTCATGACCTGCCTTGTTTCCGTTCTATTGACTTGAGTCTGACGGACCTTTGATAGTGCCGATTCATTCACAATTATTAGAACGCTATCTGCATTAGACAATATATTCCAAGCCGCGTCGCTAGGCGTAAAATGTCCTATGTCATATTTTACGATATAATCTATAACAAATTTTGTAATTAAATTTGTTAATTAAAATTATGCAATGATTGCCTACGATCAAAGAACAAACATATAATCAAACGTACATTAGTCAAATGATGTTAAATTTATTAATTGCGTGAAGGTTTTTAGTAAGTTAGCAGAAAGTTCATAAAATAACTTTATTTCTCTGACGTCACTGTACTTGATAATGAAAAGGAATTAACTACGATCCACATTAATCGTGTAAAAAAATCAATTTGTGCCACACATCTTTTCCTAAATGGATTCCATTCCTATTTATTTTCGTATAAATGGAGTCTCAGATCGAATGACACATTGGAATGTTTTTTAGTCATCCAAAACACAAAATCCTGATTCGATACGGACAAATAAATTTGAAATCAATTTGTTGGATTCAGAAAAGATGTCTTTTAACGACCATGAGTAGGGTTCACTAACAAAAGAAGCTTGTAGGAAGATTACGCTCTAAATAAAAAAATAAAAAACATTTCTATTTGTACCACTATGTTTGGAGTATGTGTATAAAATAAATTACTCATTAAGAGATTAATGAGAAAGAGTAGTTAATGAGTTTTCTATGTCGTTCCTAAAAGGTAGTTTTAACTTTCAAAAATATTATTATAAAGTAGCGATTCTAAAGTGCTTACTCGAAAAATTGTTTCTTGACTTTGATACAGTTACTAATACAAATAATTCTAAACAATACCAGATTTATTCCGTGTGTCTTCATAGTTTTTTTATCTGTGTTGATTACAAGTCCGGGTCCACCTCGGTTATTTAGCAGAACTCTACTGTTGTCCACCGAATTATTGTTGTGTTTTTCATTCAAACCCTTAGTTCACAGTTATTCGCAGAGCATTGACGGGTATATAATATCTTTACTTCTTACAATAATCATGTCAATATCAATGAACAACTGTCCATCGGGTGCCTTCTTATCGATTGTATAATAAAAAAATATTTAGCCATAACTAATAGGTATGTATGTGTTGATCGAGAACATCCTACTTTTGTTTTCATCAGTAAAAAATATGCTATTAGTGTTAAAAGTTTTTGTTTTCTTAATTTACCAAAAAGTATTACGATCTCAATTAATTATCGAAAAAATCAGATCCAATGGTCTCCTAACTAGCAGGATTACTCGTCTATTCCAGCTAGACCCCATACTGAGTTAAGGATCCAACGCGGCTGGATATCCTGAATATTAATTAATAGTTTCAACACGAATGACTCAGTAGTTATAGTGAGCGGAATTGATAGACGCCGGGGAGTCGGTTAATGATTGTGATTTCTTTATAATCCTCTAGAAGATGTTTTTTGTGAGACTTCTGGATCACGCAATCATCGTAAAAGGTTTAAATTTTAGTCTTATATAATTGGAATAATATCCATATGTTTTTTCGACAATAATATTTCTGTTTAAAGATTAAAAATTTAGTATAAAAAATATGACTTGAATTTTTTAATTAAAGATGAGTAGGTAAATTATGAGTCGCTCATTATCAAGTATGAAAACATAGATTTATTGCAATTTTAGAATAATATTTTCATCATCTTGTATTCTCAAGCATGTAATGAGTGAGTGTATCGTTTTAAGATAAGGAACTTTACTGATGATATCTATTATAGTATTCTACATTCGAATGTTTTGTAAGAAACGTTCGAAATGCGCGTAGCGAATTGGTCACGGTATAGATAATCGAATAAAAAGTAGGAATCGAAAGGAAATGATTTCAGTTCGATGAGAATAGCTCCCGAAATTGAATAAGTCGATATCACCAATGGTCGAATTAGAAGGCATAACTAAAAAGTTTTGACGATTCATTGCTTTACTTGGTTCGGATTCCTGTCTGTCATGAATTGGGTTTAGTGTTGTGGTTACAAAACATTTCTTACCTAATATCTCATCTTGTAAGAAATCTATACTTTATTTTTAAAATCCATATGTCCAGTCGACGAATATTCCAAAAAATAATATTTCCGTGATTTTATTGATTAGAACTTGACAGAATTTCTGTAGACGTTAAGTATTTTATTAATTAAGTACATTTTGAATTTATCGATATCGATTAATCGATAAGTACAATCAGGTGGAACAGTGAAGAATGACATTTAGAAACGGTAGCCGGCTGCCCAGCAGGGGGCGGTGCTTGGTCGGCCATCTTTATTTTATTATTTTTTAGCCCTTGTTTATCCAGCCCGCGTCGCGGCTGACTGGTCGTAGCAATCAATAAAATGTTAAATGCTGGAGCGTAAAACCGCTTCGGAATTAAATACAGCGTTACGTTCATTGTAGGCCGGTCTATCGTTTCGGTCCGAGGCGTTTCGCGGTGTAATTATTTGTTGATAAAAACATAGCTACGAAATATGCTTTTAGTCTAAGTGATTTGAAGTGTAATATGAGCTCAGTTTAAACTTAAAATCTTATTAGTATTAAAATAAACAAATCAGTTCGAGTCAATTTCGAGGGGGCTTAAAAAGCCTAATAAGAAAATTATAACAAACACGGTCCGTCGGTGGCAATTTCACACTTTATTAATGCAAGTATTACGGCTAATTCCATCGGTTGACACGTGCCGAATTCGCTTTTCCCATAAAACCAGAACCCTCAAAGTAAATTTAAAACAAATAATAACCAGCAATTTTCAATCTTATGTCCATGTTAACAAATGTCATGTTACTGTACTGTGAAATATTGATGCAAAAATTTGTTCTACAAAACATTTGTGCCTTATACGTGAAGAAAACAAAGTTCATTTTAATACAAGCAGAGTACAATCGCGCTGGAAACGTTTACTTCCCTCCGATTTTTGACGGATATAACACAGAAGCGATTCATAGATAAAATTGCACACTCAGGTTCCGTGGACCATAGATCACAGAGTAATGCGGTCACGCTCTATGGTATTAAGTGTCAGTTATCGTCTCCACGGGGCTTAGGTTCTGTATAATACATTTTTATGTATGTGCGCTCCCCTTGTTGTAATAACAACATGAAGTGAGGTTTACTCGGATTGAATACGGCATTATAATGAAATGATTCATATTTAAGTGAGTCCTCCCCTTCGTCTGTGTAATTTGATGGTGTCAGGGCTTGGAGGCAATATTTCTTATTAAAGTGATGTTACTTTGTTTAAGATTTACGAATGTTTCTATTCTTTAAGATGTGTTTCCTAATATATATGTATATTATATCAGTAATTCTATTCTTTTCCAATATATTTTATAATATTCTAATATGTTTAAATACAGATATTGTAAGTTATACGCCTTATTATGAACGTTGAAGTTGAAGAACGTTATATGAATGTTAAAGAAAATTGTCATTCTGACGCGTTGCATGTGAACGCAGTGTTTGCTATTGAAAGTTTCTTGTATCTGATAAATGTCTATCAAAACTCAACCTCAAATTCCTTTATTCAATATAGAAGCATTACACATACTTATTGATAGTCAAATTAAACACTACCACCGGTTCACCTTTTGTTTACAGATAAGTTAAATTAAATGATATTATTAAAAATAAATGAGAAACGAATCTTAACATTTAATATAAGTGTTTATTAAAAAATGGTCACTAGTTAGTATTGTAACAAACATATTAAGACTACTAAACGTCTTTATAATAAAGAAAATCCAGTCATAAATAACGATTTAAATTAATTGCATAATAGTCATTTAAAAAAACATTTTTATTAAAACATGTCGCTTATTACCGTTTTGTTCCCAGAGTCATATCTAATCCGGGATGACCCGATAGCGATGATAACGCGATAAAAGCTAGTAATAGAGAATATATCTCCTTAATGTGTGTGTAATAGCGAGGCACGTGACAGGCGCGTGTCAGACAGCCCGCCCGCCGTCAGATTGTTTGTCGTCGGCGACTTACCGGGATTACCACTTTAGCTCACGTCTGTACCCTACCTTATTGTTATTCGGTTTTAATTAATGATTGATCCGATAGATACAGTCGCTCGTAAATTAGACAAAGAGATTAGTTTTAAGTACAATTGTGTATGTTGTTTTTGTTGTTCAATATGCAAATTCATGTCGGGAATTTGTACTTAAGTACAGTTATACATATGTGTTTTTTTTTATTATTTAGTTCTCAGATAAAACTAACAATAATGGAGGTATGCGTCTGCCATCTTGTGTTAGTATTGTAAAACTTCTTTTCAAAAACCAGCCATTTGAGCCATGTTGGTAAACTAAAATTTTTTTACGCAGAGGTTAATATTTAGAACCTTTTTTATGGAGAATTCTTATCTACTAAAGATACCGTGATGACCGTACTCTGCAGAATTGGCAAGTATTTGGTTTAACGGAATACACGAAGGCATGTGTTTGTAGAGCAGAGAGGGTTCAATCCTCTATCAATTCCGCTACTCAACTCCTTCCAGACAATCACAGTATTGATAATGGAACGGAATGGATCCTTTGCTGTATGAGTAGGTACACTGGAACCGCTTACTCTGTTAATGAGAGGAACAGTAGACAGTCAGTCAATCGCTTCTGTGTGCGTAACGACCACGCCACCACCGCGAAGTTACTTACTTGTACCCTTGGAAAACTAACTTTACCTAAAGCAAAACTACTCTTGCTATAAAACCTACGAACTGAATTACGAACACTTACGTAAAACATAAGGACTTCCCTTACGTTCCCTTACGGACAAAATTACAGGATGTTTTGTTTTTTAATAATATTTATTTATTTAATGGTATTATAATCAGTCTCAATCGTTTTTATTCATCTTAGGTTTATTGACTATCAGTAACACTTTCTTTTAATTGAGTAGGAACTATAATAAAATATATATTAAGAAAAAATAAGTAAGGACATAATTACATACAGAGAGTGTATATGATTTTACCACAATATTAAAAAAATACATAAACTAAACTGTACTAAAAACTATTTTATTTACTTAAAAATATTGGATCTATTTTCATCCAATCAATTTGGATAATATAATATTAATTTTATAGTATTTGGTTGTTTTCAAAGGATATATTTTTAATTAATATTTAGGATAAGGGAGTATAGGATACATCTTAACGACAACTACTGGTTTAAATAAAGAAAAAACAAATCGAACGTAATAAAACAATATGTCTCGTCCACCAATACAAAGTTGGTTGCAAAAATGTTATTGATGAAAAAGGTGGACTCAATTGGATCAAAGGTGCGATGGACGTATTGGACACAATTTTGATGGGTATGACTAAACGAAATAGTGTGGACGATTCATACAAAACTGTATCAAGATTTTCAAATACATTTCAAATCATTCTTGTGTGGTCTTAAGTGTTGTATTTTAATAATTAAAACTCTTACGATCGATCTTACTATGATAAGTGTATTTTATTTATTTGAGGAAGGCCGACAAGCAAATTGTTTACTTAATGGTATGTAATTAACAGACATTGGCACTGAAACAATGGTACGAAATTTGACCTAAATGTAATGTAAATATGTGCTTGGATATACACTGGCTTATCCACTCTTTAAACTGGTTATTGGTCTACCAACTGGTCTAACAGCTTGGTAACTGGTAGACCAATACTATTAGACCAATAGTATTGTGGTGGTGTATAATTCATGAGTGGTCTAGTCGCTACCGAGACGAACCTACACAAAGCCCTATCGGATATTTTTATCACATATAATATAACAGAACAAATCTTTAGAATCACGCAAAAAATAATATCAGATATAAATAAAAACCAGGCCAGGCCACTTCTATAGAAATTGTTTAAAGGGTGGATCCAGCCTAACGAGTACACCAAAAGCATACAACAGCCCTTTCGTATTAAATAAAGGATATTAACTTTTTTTTATGATATAGGTAGGACGAGCAAATTGGCAACCTGATGGTAAGTGGTCAGCACCGCCCATAGGCAATGATATTGTAAGAAATGCGCCACTAACCTTGGGGGCTAAGATGTTAAGTCCCTCATGCTTGTAAAGAAAAAAGAGTAACTACTGAGTTTCTTGCCGGTTCTTCTCGGTAGAATCTATATTCCGAACCGGCGGTAGCTTCACTTAATAAAATTTGTTAAATGACGATTCAAAAGTGCTTGTAATAGCCTACTTGAATAAAGTATATTTTGATTTTGATTTTGTAGTTACATTGGCTCACTCATCCTTCAAACCGGAACACGACGAATCTGGGTGCTGCTGTTCAACGGTAAAATATGTGATGAGTGGGTGGTACCTACCCAAACGGGCTTACACAAGCCCTACCACCAAGTGGTAAAAAATAAATAAATATATTAACTTATCATAGCTTTCATAAGAATAAGAATAAACTTGTAACCCCTACGGTACACGGAGAATGTTATTGACAATAGTATACGGATACATAATAAGATACCGGAAAATATTATCAATTTACCATTTAGCAAATTTAAGAAGTTTATTAAGACTAAATTAATCAATAAATCTTATTATTCATTAAAATAATACTTTAAAAAAAAGGCCTGGATTTAGGCTTGAGTTCCATCATCGGACTCATTGAACACTAATTGTGAATCGGTTTGTTTGAAAAGAGCTATGTGAGTTTCTTGCCTTTTTTCTCGTTGGAGGCTGCTTTCCGAAACGGTGGTAGTGATTAAGTATTGACGATTCAAAAACGCGTCATTGCGAACTTTACTTGAATAAAATACATTTGATTTGATTTCACAATTACAAGGAAAAAAATTCAAGCATTTGTTTCAAATAATGATAGTATTTCTCTACCATTCTTGTTATCTGTTTGTCAAGTAAATGTGTCCGTATTATACTATCCGCAACAAACCAAACTAGTATCGTAAGTGTGAACAGTAAATATCGGTGTAAGCGGGGCTCAGCGAAATCTGGCCGTTCAATTTTGTTTTATGTGTTGTATGCGTACTGAATACTTCGTACGAAGCATTCATGTCTAGGGGAGAGGGTACGGAATACAGCCGACTATTCTTTTGTTTTTATTTAGAGGAACATCGTGTTACGTATACATATATGTATATACATACGTATAAGTACTTGCTACGTTTCAAATTTTAAAAATAATTTATATATAAGTTAAAAATGTTTAGTTAATTAACACCATCGAAATTTATTTAAAACTGTAGTAGAAACTCTTATTTAAATTATTTATTAAAACCAGCGACATGAGAAACTACTAAAATATAAGTAATAAAAATAAAAATAAAAATAAAAACACATTTCTCTGAAGAGCTTCAACATTTTACTCGCAAAGTTGTTATTTCCGTGCGTCCAAAAACATTTGAAAAAATAGCACTTTTACAAATCGCTCGTACTTTCGTGACATCATTTTACAAAATAATAGGTGTACTTACACGTATATCATAATAAAAATAAAGAGAATGGGCGATACAATATCAGGGCGAGCCCGGGGCGATGAAAAATAAATAAAAATTGTACTGCGGGAGCGCTCTGGACAAAATTACGACGGTACTCTCTACTATGGGGAAAAGCTATTATATTTTTATTGTATATCTGCAAATTAATTTAAGGGTGAATTGTTTTCTTAAATATTTCCTATATTCAAGTATTTCGGATTATAAGAAATAATTTTAGTAATAACTCTTTTTATGTTTAGAAATAAATATAAATAATGTATTTTTAATATCTTTATTCTAAGTATACCGAAAAAACATTCGAAATATAAGTAATTTATAATTTAGGCAAAGACAAAACGGTTTAGTATCTCTTTTTCTCTGTGTCAAACTTCTTTTGTTTATTATTTTGAATAAATAAATAATCCCCATATATATATTTACATTAATATTATCTTCAATGAAAACACTATTTTTTTTATCGTTTTGCATTATATCATAAGATTTTAGGACGCAAAATTTACGAGGGCTAATGACACCGGTCGAACGAAACGCGAATCGGTAGGGGCGGCGATATTTCATCATTTTCGCGCTTTTTAGCTCAATAAATTATTTTTTCCCTACCTTAGCTCGACCAACCTTGTCTAAGAAAAGTAATGCTCTGAATTTAAATTACGGTTTGAATAAGTTATTTTACACTCACCAAAGAGGTTCTATTTAATATATCTTATTATTGTACACTAATATATGTATCTACGTTCACTACACATATGAGACATGCATAAGCTTAGAAGAAATGTTTAAATTGAATTAATTAGTACATTTATTTAAAAAAACTCAAATAAAAAAAATACGGAATTCTAAATTTAACCCTTGACTTTCAATGGTGACAAAACGACTCTCTCGTAAAGTAGGGAGCGGCAAGTATTTTGGCAGATGTGACAATTACAACAAAAGTCGGTTTCGATTGCGGCTGAATACAGAGAGATAATGCTTTAAATGATTCACGATTATCTTGCCCATCACTTCTTTTATCGCTACAACTGTATGGTTTATTTGTTTTAAAATAATAAAACAGGACAAAAATTTAAAGAACTGATAAGGATGCTAACGACTTTTAGCAATTATAAATTTCTAATAGACAGCAGAAAAAAATTTAAAAACGAATCCAGATTAATGAAAATACTCTTAAATCAATAACGTGTTGAAATAATATCCATACAAATTATAGATTACAAAATGTGGTTTATTTAGTAATTTTCTCATATTATGATTATATTAATTTGTCTATTATTTTAGTCATAGTTATTTTGTTATTTATCATATCTGTTTACACATAACAATTTTATTATATTATCTGTGTTGCAACTTCAATACTATAAAGGGAGAAATGTAGCCGAAATAAAGATATCTGATAAGAATAATTGAAACATGTGCCGCGGTTCTGTCACAATAGAGTATTGTTTACTGGTAACAGTGACAAAACTATTATCTGTTGATCTAATAAAGGTTTTAAACTTGACACCTTGCACTTTACACTAATAATAATGAGTATAAAATTCCTTATAGAGGTACATATTAAATACGCAGCAAATTAAAAAAAATGCTTTTTTTTAAATTTAAATTTGTAGTTTCTTTTTGAAATTTAGATTTAATTTTACATGGAAGTCTTAGGGTTGATTGTGTAATGGACCGAAACGTCGATGAAATTTAAAGATACTGGATGGCTTTTGAAATTGTATTCAGACTTAATTTCCTGTATACAATGTATGAAATAAATAATAATAATTATGTTATTCAAATAAATCTTATTGTAGTTTTGACAATATGTATATAAAAAAAACCATATGACGATGAGAAATAAAATGGTTACTTTTTATGTAACTGTTTTTTTTTTTTATTTTGTTTATTCATCTTTTATCTAAATCATTGAAGTCTAAAGCTTATTATACTATTTTTCATTTACTAAAATTGTATAAGATACATTTAAAAATTTGTTCTTTCAGCAAAAATAACGCGGATTACCCCTAGTATTCAATTGCAAAGTCATCCAACAACAGGTCACCGTGTCTCGCGAGACAGACTCCCTGACGACCCATAAGCGTTAACTAGCGCATCTGCCCACATCTACAATCAACTATAGTGTGCTCGAGTAAATATGATATTTGAAAGGATTCGGTGTTCCATTTTCAGTTTACGTGATTATTTAAATTGCTTTATCAAACACTTTGTTCCTCTGTTACAAAATGATACACAGCTATATTTATAAATAAAATGCCAGATTCTCAGAATTTTTTTATATTTTTTAAATAGCAAAAAATAAAAAAATGCAATGTACAATTACTAAATACAGATTTAGTAAACATCCCGTTGAGTTTTGACTGAGTGCCGGTTCTTTTCAGGTCTGAAGTGTTTTTCTTCGAACCGCTGGTAGATTTTATTCTTATCAATCAATGTAATGTTTCGATTTCGAGTAACTATTTTGATATTGACTATTGGCCACTAAAGTGCTACATATACATATGTATGGGATACATGTACCAAAATGACGTATCACCGTAAGTGAGATCCGAAGATAATTCTTAAAGAATCGCACTGCTGTTCTGCTTCTTGCTTCGTACCGTGAAGCAATGTTACCTTTAATCTATCTCAGGAGAGAGCATAACCCAAATAGAATTATTCTAATTGGATAATTTTCCTGTATTGTTACACAGTACTGAGAAATGCTAGGAGAAAAAATAAATTTTCTACTAATTTGATACATTGCTACAATTCTCGTAGTAGATTTATATTTTTTACTTATTATATTATTTACTTGTGTTCTTGACTGTCTGTTTTTATATTTATTTATTTATTTATAAACAGTTTTCAGTTGATTTTAAATAAACTTCTTGATGTAATTTTTTTGTAAATTATGTTTTAGTATATAATATTGTAAATTGTAATTTTATATGAATTTCAAGTTTACAAAGTTTTGTCGGGCAGTTTGTATATAATATAATCTCTATTTTCAATAGAGTTGGGCATAAAGTTCAAGGAAAATCATAGATATTCATCGTGGAAACTCGACCATCGTATTAACAACATCAACAGGATAAAAGATACTATGTATATATAGTTAGATGTTATTACTTATGATATTTGCATCGTAAACATTTGATGCGAGATGTTATAAATTTTCAAAAAAATCTCAATTTAATTCTGGGTTAATGGGTCATAACAATTCCCTTCCGTCTCTATCATGGCTCTTTCAGATCCACCCCTACATATACTGAGGTAACACAGCTATATACAATACTAGTTTATAACTGTGGATTCATCCGTTGTATGTTTATTAAGACGTTATTTGATATCCATCGAGTAATTAATAATTAAAAAGTTTAATCAATATATAGTGATTAGTTTTTCAGTAATTAATCAGACAGAGAGGCATTTTCTTATTTAATCTGTTGATTCAAAATAATTAAAATATTTTATAACACATGCACCTATGTATGTATGAGACTCCAAGTCTTCTTCACTACGGCATTTAATCACTTATTTTTTTATTTTATAATAAGCTAATGTATTAAGTTCTTCATAAACGACGATATTTAAAAGCAAATTACATTCAGAGCCAAGAGCGACCTTTCTGCTTTAATCGATGTGACATACTTATTCTATAACAACATAAATACTTACGTTATTTAGCATAAAATATGCATTTGAAGATATCAAATTAGTTTCTCTATAATCGTCAGTAATTAAAGCAATACAAATAATTACTAAGGAGCAAGCATCGTTCCATTTATTTGTCATAACAAGTTTTAACGTACTTATTCTATAAAATTATTATACGTATTAAATTTGAAAGGAACAATTAATGTAATTATTTAATTTTGAACTTTTGCTACCTATCTGAGAGTTTTGTGCCGACCCCGCTAGATAGGCACCATCACACCATATTCTACCGATTAAAAGAAATTCTTAGTATTTTTGTCCGGTTTGAATGGTGAGTCAGTGGAACTCCAGGCACAGGGTACATAACATTTTAGTATTCAAGGTTGGCGCAGTGATGATATAAGTGATGGTTACCATTGCTCACTGTGCCACCATATAAGGGCGGTGGTGACCTCTTCTCATCTGGTCCGTTGCCAGTATGTCTACCTACTTTATACATAAAATAAATATTTAGAAAATTACAAATGAACATTGCTCAAAATTATTTTATTAAAGTAACTTAAAATTGATTCGATGTCATAGCCATTAATTGTACGAACGGAAATTGCACAAACAGAACAATTCATCAAAGTTATTTAGATATTTGACAAGGCAGCTTGTCATACCGTCAAGTAAAACACATAAATTATGCTCTAAATTTATGTTTTCTTGTTTTATAGCTTTAAACTAGTTACCTGTCCCGGCTTCGCACGCGTAGATTAAGGGTCTACATAAAACGCGTGTATCACAATAACTGGATTGCTTAACGCGACTCACGTCACTTAAGATACCAGTCGCAATAATTTTAGACAATTTATATATTTCAGACAATTTACACAAAACCTTAAAACTTTCTCCGAATCACTCTTAAGTGAAAACCGTATTAAAATTCGTTCGGTAGTTTTCTATCACGATCGGACCGACAGACAGTGGTGGAGCTGTAATAATATGTACTTAGTACTGTGTTTAGTTATGGTATTACCGTCACCTCGGCCTTCATATCTTCAGATCCTATGGTTCGTGAATCAAATTCAGGGTCAGATCAATGAGTTAAGTTGAAGTAAAGCTGTTGATTCTCTGGCTGATCACGCTTTTCGGACGTATTTTACCGGATTGTTAGTGTAAGGGAAGGGAGAGTGTTATGTTTGCTCACATATTTGTGTATATAGGTATATCCTGCGGAGTTTACTAGTCCCTTGAAAAAGGCCGTGGACTGAAAGATGACCTATCATGTTAGTTTTATTATTAGGTTTTGATGTATTAAACGGTATCGTATGTCAAGATTATCCGTTTAGGTAAAAGTCCAGACGTTACAATAATGAAGTACGTATCTATTGTGTCTACGACTGTCCCTGAAAGTGTTAAGCAGATACATTGTGTATTATTTTCTTCGCTTGCTACGATATTTTAAACGTAAAACAAATAAAAATTAGTCTTTTCTAAAAATATTGCAATAACAGAATAGTGAAATGGGGAAGTTTAAACTAAGAGAGCACGTCGAAAATAATTAGGTATTCGAGAGCATCCAGAATACTTCCCTCGAACGAAGCCACATCCCCAACCTCCCCTTTTCCCACCCGTTCTGGGGGGAAGCTATTAAGCCAAGCCAAAACTAATTTAAATTAAATCCTAGTGAATTACCCGAGGAGGAAATTGTCGAGCGTACCCTCGATGCTCTCAGAGATGTACGCTCAAGAGCAAAAGTGTTATAAGTTTAATAATTATTGTGTAATTGTTATTTTTTACTAAACATTTCGTAAACATTTTAAATAAATTGAAAAAAAGTAAAATTATCTTAAAAAAAGACAGAAAAAGAGTAACTTCAGGATGTGAGCAACTGTAAAAATATTACAAAAAGTAATTTAACTCTTCTCAAAACGTTCCATCAGCAGTCTCATGTTTTGTTACCTTAATAACTTATCAGTGTTATATAAACTATTCATTTCAATAAAAAAAAAAAGTTATAATCAACGCCAAACCTTTCGTACTTTAATGTAATAAAGCTAAATTAAGGATAGAGTAATTAGTACGTTATATAAATTAGTAGAAAATTAAATGTTTTTTTCTCAATGTTTGTCTCTGCGAGTGTCCCGCCTATATTGCTTGCGGGCGGCGTTGTCCGGACTCGGGGCGCGTTATATGTACCATTTGAATATTATCTAAGTCTTCACCCCGGCCTCCCCGGGTTTAGACGAGCGAGCCTCAAGCTTAATTAATGCAAATTTCAGTGCTAACAAGATTATGAATCCGACCGCTTTTTGAGCGTACACTTAAGCAGCGTGTTACTTAAATGGCTGTATCTGCATATTAAGGGTGAAAAACTTGAATAATTTTGTACCTCCGCGCATTTTCATACGAGTTATGGCTTATTATGAAAAAAGTTGAACGATCTAAAGACATACGAAGGGTGTGCGTGATTATAATACGAACATCGCGACTTATATGTTTAGCAGTGAACATTGCGATATACATATATACTACTCATATTATTTTCTTCTGTTCTCATATTATATTTAAAACATTATTCTTTGTTTTTACACAAATATGATCATCACCAAATTCTAAGGCTGTTGATTAATTATCAAATTTTTGTCAACTAGAGCCGTCGGTCTTATTAGTTTCAATACGAAAATAACGTTTAAATAGGTTGTAGGTATATTTAATTTTCACGATAACTCTCCTCCATAGACATTTACTATTTTAAACCGTCAAAGCACTGCTAAACACGAGATCTAAGATCTGTCCCTTGTGAAAACTACTAGTAAATGATCTTCACGAGTACAAATCAAGTGATAATGATGATTAAAGAACGAGTTCACTTACAGTCCAGGTGGACTGCCTAGCTATCTCTACTGTCACTAAGATGTGCCTCGCCTGGGTACGTTATCAGCTTGTATAAGTGAATGACGTTTGTGCTTATATGTATATAAGATATCTTAGTGTGCGTGTCACGACTAAGAGTAAAGATAGCAAAGATATTACAAATCAGACTAATGTTTTTGGTATTTTATAAAAATAATAATTAAATAAACATGTAGAGACGCGTCTTCGCGATTAAATAGATTTATAAATAAATTCAGTGTTAATATAATATCCTCGTATGTTTTAAGATTATTGACCTGTAATTCAAATTTGAAAGCGATTAACAGTCAAAAGCGATTACCAAAATGTTAGTTTAACCCTTCGATTCCCAGGAAGTCGGGGCGTGACGGAACACCGTCACATCAATCATCGCAATTTTAATTTTAAATCAATTGTAGCCGCGTGCCCGCCATCCATCTTGCTTTATCAATAAAAAACATTAGCAATGAACCGGTTAACATTGTGACGCGCGGAAATGAGAATCGTGATGTACAGTCCGAATCAATAATATCAACTCATTTAGATACATCTAATAATATTATAATTAAGAAACTGTTCGTTGGTTTATTGTTTTATGCAGTAACTGAGTGACCTCTCGGCGTGGTACTTTTGCATAGATATTGTTTATAAGCTACATGGTCACATATAGGTTATGTCAATGGCAATTAAAACCACAGGAGCAGTAAAGAATAAACTACTCATTAAAGTCAAGGTGGATATAAGTAGTTAAGTGAAATAATATTATTATATTATAAATATAATATTATTTCATTTATAATATAATATTATTATATATAAATATATTAATCAAGAATTGTTTTTAGTGTATATAAGACCTGCAATTCAATCGCATGACAGAATATGTAAATCTTTGGTATTGTTATCTTTATTCATTTGATTGCAAAAATTGAAAGACATATTTAAAAAAATAACTATTTAATTAATCAATTATTAATATATATTATATAATCATTGAACTTATAATTGTGAAATAGCGTACGGTTTTAACTGACTGTACTTATTAAAAGTTTTTTGCTAAAATAAGACTAATTGAAAATGTTTAAGTTTCTTTAGAAAAACTAGTCACGAATGTCTCATTGTTATTTGACGATGAGTGATTTTACGGTAAATTTAGAATTAAAGTTAAGTTGATAAATAAAAAAGAATATATATATATATAAATATATATATATTTTATTTATTCCAACATAGAACATGGCATTTTTTTGCAGTAGCATATAAGTTACAAAGAAAAACTAATGTTCAATTCACACGTACATATGTATTTGCAATACATTCACATAATAATATACTAAGTATTAAATTTTTTAGTAAAATGTCAATATTATTTGAGTATTTGAGTGTGTAGTTATTCAAAATTTATCACTAAAGTAAGGCTGAAGGTTATTTTAGAATGCAAAGTTTAAAGCTTTAGTCATTTGTACTTCAGAATAATATTCGCTCGTTTTTTTCTCTATCCAACAAGGGCAGTTGGACTATTTGGGGTCGGCGCAGCATGTATTTTCCCTCCATTCACCTCTATTATTCGCCACTTTCCAGTAACGCAAAGCATATTCGTTATGTTGTGTATATTGTACTAACAGTTCTCTTGACATATTGGCTGTTACACTGCAAAGTCAGTAATAAAACAAAACCACTAAGAACATAGCCTGCCCAGACTCGGTGTGCTCACACTGTGAAGACAAACTTAAACACAATATTTAAATATGTTTTTAATTATTATCAAAAATGTTGTATTGATTTATTACGAGAAAAAACATACATATACTCATCAAAAATTAAAAAATGCGATTTTTAAATTAAACTCAAACAGTTCAACTACTAAAACAAATTGTAGGTAATTTTTTATATGTTTTTACATCACACACTAGAGTAATAAGATATTTAATGTTTTATTTATGTCCTCAGTATCAGTATTGTATATTTATTGTATATATAAAAGAGCGAACTCAATTGTCCCTGGCGTCGCAATCATCAATCATACGTCACAGTGACATTTCCCGACGGCTTGTCTTATTTCCGTATTGAAATAATTTATTTACATTATCAATATAACTTTTATATAGCAACATTGACACTTAAAAGTATAATCGATATTTTTTTATGCAGCAACACCAAAATTCTAATATGAAAATAATGTATACATTTTTATTAAAAAATACGTCTGTTCTGAGTAAACGGAATTACTTAGTTTAAACTGTTGTATTTTAGCTTGTATTTTTGCTTATTTAATTTTTATCATCATCACTGGATGTTTTTTTTTAATAAAAGTTAACAGCTAATTTTCGGGTATTCACACAGCAATATTTACTATAACTGCGTTTTATTTTAAATTGATTGAGCTAATGGAAGCCACAAGATACATCTTAGATGTCATGGCTGGTGGCTTGTAGACAGAGAGACAGATCGACAGACGGGTGTGTCAAATTTGAGTGAAAGTATTTATTTAGGCACCATGACCATATCACATGGATACATGACAACTTAATTAAAGAAAAAGTTATCTTAATGTAGATGATAATGACTCTGAGAATATTCAGTCATTATCAACTACATGGACATAAGACTTAAACAAACATCGACGACAAAAATATTAACTAACCGGGATTGACTCTGTAAACATTAACTTAAGGGTTGAATTGACCATTAAGTATGACATATATATTTAGAATTAAAATAAACGTGTTATTCCTGAGGAGCGAGTGGCGTATGATATAAAGGAGAATGATACATCAATAAAACAACTAAATCGGCCATTCAAGGCAGACAATAAACGCTTCGTGTCTCGACGTAAGCCGCGGCGTAATGAGGAGTAACGGCGGACGTGCATGGCCCGCCTAATGTGTTGGTTGAGACGGAAATATATTATATACATACATTAGAATGAGATGGATGTATGTACAAACTGAATCGGAGATGGATGTTACAGTGAATGTTTATTAAGGCGTTTGCTTGTTTATTGTGATTAGCAAGTCTTGTATTAGAAGTTGTATGCGGAAAACATTTCATTATTTATAATTATATTTATTTGGGTTCTATGTGTTGAATTGTTGTTGAATTGGTTGTTAGGTACAGTCGACGAGTGACGACAGTGGCCACACGTTAGTGGTCGATGGAAAAAATTAAACGTGAATAAGATAAACAGTTTATATTGCAATCGCTTTAAAGTAAAATATATTATGATACAAATAAAACCTTTTCAAATGCACACAATATACCTAAATTAAAAATCCAAAAGTGCACGACTCATAATGCTCATTGAACCGGAAAAAAAAAACAATTCTCCTTATTGTCAAATCTCAAAATTAAACGAAATAATATAGATGTACAATACAAGTCTTTTATTTTTTTATTAATTATAATTAAGCGGCACTGAGTATGAAAGCCATTCGCAGTTGGGTTTAGGATTACTGAAACATATTAAAAAATATGTATATATTAAGAGGTAAAGCAAAAAGTATATCTGAGATTTTTATGATGTAGCGAGTAGGTATATTGTCCAAGGAAGGATGTGTTGACTTTTCAGAAATGGAAACTTGGATTTACAAGTTTATTTTTGGGTACCTAAGTACTTCTAATGTTCATACAATGTTTGTCACAATTTTTTTTAAATAATACAATATTTACAGCATGCATTTCTTTGTTTACATTAAAGCTTAATAAATTAAATAATGTACAGATACACACATATTTTTTTTTATAAATATTAACAGGTATGACATAAATCATTGTTAATCTGTGACTATATTTTTCCTTATGACAGTTAAAATATGAAATCTATTTTTTTTTCTACTTAATCTTTTGTTTTGTTTTTTAAAAAGTTTTTTGTTTGAACAATAAATTTTCATTTGTTAAATATATACTTACGTACATTAATAACAATTAACTAACTTAGACAAGAAATATATTTCCTATTGTTAGATGATTTTATAAATAATAAAGGTCAATGACACTATAAATTGCAATATTAATCTTGAATTCTACGTGTAGTTTGTTAATTACATTTCAAGTTGTACATATATATAATACCCATAGGATTAAAGAGCTTATTTTTATAAATAAATAATTTCATTTACGTACATGATGATCGTTACTTTATGTTATGTACTTACTAATTATTTTAAGTAAAAGTATTTTTTCCTTTTTTTTTTAATAAATGTTTTTTTAAATGCATGGATCTTTTACGTATACGCGTGCACCCTACATCATCGTCTTGATGGCATTTCAATATTATAATTTTTTAATTATTTCTTTTAAAATGTCCATATCCATGTAAATTGTTTTATAAAAAATGTCTTTAAAGCTAGATCAAATGGCATTTAAATATAACTAATAGATAAAAAAACCACCAATCGAAAAGCGCCGTTTCAATTCCCGGTGGAACTTATGTACCGACCTATGTATGCAGACCTATGTATGCAGACCTGAGTATATACATTGGTAATAATCGATTACAATTAATCACTCAGAGGAGAAATATTATAATTAAATATGTAACAAATGTATCGATAAAGGTTAAACGGAAACAACTATTTATAAAAATTATCTACATTATAATTGCAAACATAAATTCTTCTAAAGATTAATTATTTATTGTTCATAATACATAT
Organism: Vanessa tameamea; assembly: GCF_037043105.1. NCBI lineage: Eukaryota > Metazoa > Arthropoda > Insecta > Lepidoptera > Nymphalidae > Vanessa > Vanessa tameamea. The sequence goes on from NC_087317.1 coordinate 10,460,590, forward strand.
GTATTTTACTTAAGGGTTGATTATGATTTTTTAATTTATTCTGTGACGACATTAAGTCTGACTACGAAGTTAGGTAGATCTGAATTTGTACGAAATTCTATTGATCTATATTGGTGTATTTATAGATTTGAGTAGAAATGCATTTATCATCAATAAACTTATCTTCTCTAAATTATGATCTATTAAGACAGTATAAATAATATTAATTTTTAACATACTCACATAAAGATGTAAAAAAACGAATATTATTTTAGTTGAAAGATAAGTTTATAAATCCAAAGCAAAAGCTGTTAATATAAAAAATAATTTCGGTACTAATTCCGTATTTGTTAATATTTTATTTCAGGGTCAAATCCTGCAAATGAACCAATTCCACACAACCGATCGAGTTAAAATTTTGGACAAGCTTGGCGCTCTTTACAATACTATCAATAATATTAATAAAAGTAATAATATTTTACAATATTATTAATAGTATGTCAAGAGTAGCTATTAATAATTTTAACTTATAATGAAGTTAATTGTTGTTAAGTTGTAATGTTGATTTTAAAAATGTATTTAAAGCTATCTAAACCTAGCTGTTTAGTTGGTAGTTTAAATTTAAGTTACATCATTCAACAGAATTATTATTATTAAGTATTTTTTTTATTATGCTTAATATGTAATAATTAACGCAGTAACTTATATTTAAAGCTTTTTAAAAATTATTAAAACTAATTTAAAAGGATTTGCGTGTATTTAAAGTTTAAGTTAATTGAAACGGATTAAATTTCATTTCATCACATACTACACCTTTAATACTATCTAATTTCTATCGAAATTACGACGTGAGGTCTATTAAAAACATCAATGAATTAAGAAACAATTTCCTAAACAGTACATAGAAAGTACAAATACTAATCTTGAAAGAATCTCATTAAGCACTTTCTAATTAAAGAGTAATTAAATTCGCGGAGAGGAAAAGAGAGCGCGACATTTAACTGATACTAATAAGATCGTCAAACAATTACGGCTCATCCGGGCCAGAACGAGAGGGAGCGATATACCCTTCTGCCTCCCTCCCACCGCACTCTCTATTTAACTTTTAATTTATACTCATTCCTTTATATCTTTTATTGCTTCGCCCATCGCAACTCCTAATGCGCCCGAGGTGCTCCTCACACTAATTAAATTCATGCAACACTAAGCTTTTCAAACACCCTCTGTAAACGGGCCGCCCACCTCCCCACCCCGCGCGGTCCACCAATGAGGACGCCGAGCGGCGTGTGTACAATGAGAAGAGGGGCGTGGAAGCGAGTACAGGCAGTGTGAGATTTCTGATAGAGCTGTCACGTCGTGTCCGGGCGGGTCGTTACGCTGTCTTGACATATTTTATTATTATTTATGTCAATTAGGTTATTACTTTTTTGTTTAATGGAATAAGGAATCGCTTGTGAAATTGATTGCCTTTCGGTCGCTTATGATTCATCACTGTCAGGAATATATTTTGTAACGTGTTAATTTCTTATGATTGATTGTTGTGGGTCATTAAAGTCCGGCGCAATCTAGTTTTACGCAACACATCTATTGTGCCGCCTAATAATCTGAACTCCATCTCCTATTTTTAAGTTATAACATCTGATGATTACCTGTCACATTAGATATGGATGAATTCTTTGAAATTACCTTACTAATTGCATACATCGTATTAAGCTTACTTACGGTTAGGATAGTAGGATAAATATTTATAAAAACTATTTACGTCTTTGAAACTAATAAGTAAATAGCATTGAATAAATTGAAATAGCATTATTTATCAATGCTTATTAATACATTTATCATAGAAACTTGCTTACACACAATATTTTAAAATTAGTTATTAGTTCATGAGGCATTAGCCAAAGAGATGTTAAGTTAAATACAAATTTTCTCACTTGTAAAACATAAATATAGACATTGAATAATATCACCTATTATTCTAACTGTTGTGTCTGTAAGGCAACATGAGTTTTCAAAACGTAAATGTTGGCGGCAACAATCTATAACATTAACGTCTTACCGATTATCTATAAGTCTCGTTGTAGCGGCGCGCCATGCGGCTAAAAAAGATTATGACGGCCCCGCAGCCTCGTATAAACGTACGACGGCCTTATAAATCCACTGAATAATCACTATACAGTCAATAACAAACTTAACGCCATAGACAGCAAAGTCCATTTCAGCGTGACAAAGATCGCTTCCTCCGATATCGTTAATTCCACGTATGGCAAGCCTTAATTTATGGCCCTCTATTCAATACCCATCTGTAACCGGCAGACATAAGGTTTAATATTGTTTAGCTACGCCGTACGTTGTACTGTCGGAGGAATAAATCTATAATATGAAAGAGGCGGGGAATTAATTTGTACACAGGTGGGGGTAGGGGGGTCGACGCTCCGCCCTGCGTCGGGCGCGCCATCTCAGTGCCGGGCCGAGCGAGCCGCGCGAGCACACCGTTTAACCGTGATGAGTGTGTAACGAACGATAGTGTTTGACTAATTGGAATTTGGTGGTGATTGTAATGACTGAGAATGCTTGCGGTTGGTAGTGTTGTCAGTAGTCGATAATCAAGATATCGAGTGTCGAGCGTGGCACCGGCGGCATGGTGCTGGAGGGCGGGTTGCCGGCGCCGCTGCAGCTGTACGCGGCGGCGGCCGCAGGCCTTGCGCCGCGACCGGCCTGGCCGCCGTTTCTGCCGTTCTTTGGGGTGCCGCCGCCGTTCCTGGCGCGGCCGAGGTTACCGCATCCGCTGCCCGCGCGGGCGCCGCATGGACCGCCCAGCGAGGACTCCAATGAGGACGGTGGAAGCAGTAAAGGTAAGTTATCTTAAATAATGTTAACGGCTTACAAACTCAATACATGTCAAATTCTAGAGTACAGTTTATTTAAAAAAATGTGCACATCTAAGCATTGAAATTAATTTATTTTTAAAACCGGACATCACGCTTCATAAATAAATAATATTTAAAACATTTACTTAGAACATCGTTTTAATAAATACTTAAAGTACAGTTTTGTTACGTACCTACATATTTGATATAAATAATATATTCAGGGATATTGTTTTTAAAAAAATCTTATTTTATTTTTACAGCTTGCAATATTTTTTTTAATTTTGCAACCTATGAAGTATACTTTCATAATTATAATTAATAAAGTATATTTAATAATTAATATATGAAATAAAATAATTTCTATTTTTTTATAAATTGTACTCCTATTAATTTCAATGATTTATCGTTAATTTAATTTGTATTGGGACCTCACTTCATATAAACAATTTTAATTTAACAATAAGTATAAAAAAACAAATGTTACATGTTTTTGTTTGGCTTATAAAATTTGAGAAAGGTGAATAATTGTAACTTTGCCGTCGGTGATTAGGATAATTGACATAAGCAATAAACATTAATATAATATGTACAACAACTCAAATTGATAAAAATAAACCATTAAAAAAATTTATAAATAGTTATTTTTAATGAAAATAAAAATAACACTTCGATTTATAAACGAATACTATTTTCAAACTAGTCTGTATATTCTAGTTATTGCTACGGATTTGCTTGTAAGGGATTTTATACCTTATTCACAAATATATTATTTAAATCTTTATTTATTTACATAGTGTCAACCTACTTTAAGATTACTTTTAAGAATCTATAAATTTGTTGTGCTTGCACTATTAATTCAAAATGTTTATTAAATTCTTAATTTAAAATTGTAGTTGTCTCTTTCTTGCCAATTAGATATTTTAATGCAAGTTAGTTGATGAATAACGATTTAAATACTTGTCTTGATTCCTTAATAGAAATAGTTTTTATTTTATTTATTTTTAATTAAGAAATATTATTACATTTATTCGAAATTCAAAAAGTGAATCGTTAGTTAAGGTCACGTTCAAGACCTGTGCTTAGTTTTTTATTTTAAATTTATTTACAATATCCTTCTTTAAAATCACTATAAACAGTATTTTATATTAACAAATGTAAGATTATATTCCTACTCTGACATAATTAATATGTAAAACTAAAGTGTCTGATTTATTTGAATCACTTCTTTGTACACAAGGCAGCGTAAGTTTGACTTTCAACCACTAAAATGTCTTAGGCAATTGAAGTATATAGTAGAGTCTTCGTACACGAGTTGGTCCCAGACATTTGTCGTCGACACGTCTCGTGCGTTCGTTAATGAGGACAATATTATTGTTATATCATAGTTGTGAATATGTTAATGTAACTGCTTTATTATTTGTTAAGAAACATAAAATATTAACATTAATTCATTAATTTCACGTGTAATGATTGTTCTTGAAACTTTTTGATTTTTAGTAAACGTTATGTAAAGTAGAGCGGTTACCGATTTAAGTATAAATAATCAGAGCTTTTTTTTTAATAAATTAATTGTAGAATTCTTAATAAAATGTATCTACTATCATATCGGTTTGGCGTAGGACTTAAAACTTTCTTTTTATTACTTAATTTTATTTTTAAATAGTCTATAGAATCTACTAAACCTACAAACCCGCTGTGGAGTATTATGATTAATTATGGAATATCACATTGAGAGAAGAGGCTTTTGTCTACGTATGGGACATCTACGGCATGTTACTATTACAAAAAAAAAAAACAATTTTCAATCTTTGAATTAAGGCAAGGGTTAAAAAAATAAGCAAATAACACTATATATAATAAAATCATATAAAAGTAATGAACGAGTTCATAACATAATAAAAATTTCTTTGTAAGAATCACCGACAACAGCACAATAAAATATATATATAGAATCGTATTTTAGATTATCTCTCCACTTTATAAAATCTATATACATTCAGGCACGACATCGAAGTAATGCATTCAGGCACGCTCAAGTAATACAATTTAAAACTGAAATTTTACATGTATTCAATACATTCAATATTAAATCATGTCTATTGTTTATTAATACCTATACGTGTATATATTTATAACACTTAATAATTATATTTATACGTATAATGTTAATTTTATGTAAAAACTATTTTATTTTGTGCACTTCCTTGTAGATAATGCTTTTAAAATGAAAACTTTATTTTTATAATATAAAAGACGTATTTGTATATTTTTAAGTTATGTGCATTATTGATTAGGCTAAGAACGTTAAATTAAATTAATTTAGTGTTAAAAAGTAATATCAACAGTTATATTTCACTTGGATAAAATTGACTTAAGACTATAGGTATCTTTAGAAGCTGTCTTAATCTTTTTTATTTTCTATATTGTTGCCCATTAATGTTTAAAATATTTGTAACAAATATTAAATCTTTGTTATTTTGAAATACTTTATTTTTTAAATGAAATGCAAGCGCGATATTTTACTTTCTATAATATCGGAGATTGAGAATGATACAAATTATAAAACTAAAATGTTTTATAAGACTAATTTAATGACACAATCTGTGTAGTTCAGGATAATAGAATAAATCAATCAATTATACGCAATTATCCCCGTGTTATTTTGACGCTGCAAATCGAATTGGGATAAAGCATATTGCTTCGAACCGAGGTCACGCGAGCTTTCGGCAATTTTTAAACTACCATGACTCACTCCCATGATGGTTATAGGCGTCTATCATTACTCTATAATCAGTATTATTATGGGATATTTGTTTTTTGGATAAGGCAAAGACATGGCATCAGACAGCCTAAAATGTTGATTGAATTTTAAATTGTCCTGCAATGTTTTTACTTTTTTATTTATCATGAACTGTAGTTAATTGAAATAGATTATTAGTTTTGATTACATGTTTGTATATAATTAAATTATATTTATTATATATGTCATTTAATCGTCTTATGTTTAATATAAGTAGTCTACATATACACGGCACTACTAATAAAAAACATTAAACCAATTATAAGTTTGAAGTCGTTATGTGCATTTAAATGTTTTTAAGTTTTCAAATCATTTTCACGGGTCAATTAATGTTAAAATAATTTGTCAATTTTGTGTCACTTAAAATGTATAATCTTTAATTACTTGACTTACTTGTGGAAATAATCACTAGATTTTTTTTGCAACATCCAAAAATATATGACCGCTATAAATTTAATCATTGTCATGATTTCTAATCAAATATGGTTTTATGAATAAAATTTAAAAGTATTAGGATGCAAGTACATTGATAATATTAACGGCAATACTTAACAGTTAAATGATAATAATGTAGTTTTTTTTTATAATCATAATTGAAAAGTATTTTATACTTATTCAATTTATAAATACTTATATTTTTTGTCTGTCCGAACTCTTAACGAAAGACATGTAAAATATTTTTATTCTATCCTTGAAATCTCACTAGTCATGATTTTCTATTCATTTCATATTAATTGGCAATAAAATACATTATTTTTTCCATTTCGCGCGCTTTTGTAGAGTTCATGTTATTTTAAGCTTTATCTATAATTGTTTTTTATTTATAGTAATGGTTTGGTTCATATTCGATCTTTAAATTTTTTTAAAAGTGAATTTCTACTACTAAAAACTTATTATTACAAATATGGAAAATTAAGAATTTGGAAAACTCTTTTGACGATAAAAGAAACGTTTTAATAGAGCAGTAAACATAACTTTTAATATTTTTCAATATATTTATTTTTAACAAACTTTAAATAAAGTAATGTTGAAGACGGTTTATTTTAAGATAAATTTATATTATTAATTCTGTACCTACTCCTCACAATGGTCAATACTGTATTCAGTAAAAACGATAATGTACAGTCAATAAACATATTTTTAATACACTTTAACTACAATCGATTAAATAATATTAAATGAATTTAAAAACAGTTCTAACACATATAAAACCTCATCTTATGGCTTCCTCTGGTGCATTTTCGCTCAGATAATTGTAATTGCAATTTAACGGGGAAATGTTGCTAGCATTCTTGCTTCCACACGTGGTCTAGATTTGTATGGAGCTATTTTATATACTTATTCAAGTCTACAATGTAAATTTAATATATTATGTGTATATTAAATAAATAGCATATACTGTAAGTGAAGTCATCACTTAGGATATAATATTTAAATGATCGTGTATCTAATAGGAATTTTTAATTTAAACGAGAGAAAATGCGGGATATTGAATGTTTTGTTTAATGTTTGTAGTGTCGTGTAAATTGTGTACCGGTGAACCTGCAAAGTAGCAGTTTACCTTATTCAAACCTAAAATAGTATATAATTTCAAAGTAGTTACCTATACTCGTTAAGAATGAGTTTTTTTGGTGAAATATGAAAGCTTGGCTATCACAAACACTCACATTTAATCAATGCTAGATTAGGTAAAGATTTAATATTTAATCTAGAACGTCAGACAACAAATTAGAAAATTTTAGTAAACAATATGTCTAAGAAAAAAATATTAAAATTGCAAAATCAAAAGTTTAAAATATAATAATTATTATATAACCATAAGTTATATTTGTGCTACTGTCATAATATAGGGAATTAAAATTTTGTACTTTAAAAGTTTTATACAAGATAAAAAAAATCTTACATATAATAAGGGACTAATAAAAGTAAGTATGTGTGGGTGAGCTTTTATGTTGTATCTGTCTACACTTTATGTTTCATACTTATAGACAACTTATTACTTAGGTATACACTTAAAAGAAACTGAAGTGATTATTAATATTTTGGAACAGTATTTTTATTCGAGGAGACTATTTATGTGATTAGCTTCATTTTATAATTTTGTAAGAAAACTGCCGACGACCAAAATATATTATTGAAGCTCACTGTAAGTTGTTAAACAATAAAATATAACATTTTAATTGTTTTTTAATTTTTAGACTAGTGTTGTAACACGAAAATTGTTAGGCTTGATCGCTGTCAAAATTCGTTATAAAAAATAAACGTTCGCTTCGTACGAATCTTATGGTCGAATGCATCACAATTTACTAATCAACTGACAAGGCCGTATTATTCACGCTTCGACGTCACTGTTTAACTACACCGTGTGTTGATTTTAAGCGAGCTAGTCAGATTAAATATAATATCCTAATAAATAACCTCCGCGGTACGATCTACTTATACTAGCCATAAGTTATCGTTTTAATATTATTAAGGCATTATTCCCAAAATATTCTCGCTCCGGCCGCGTTTGAATAAATTTTGTATTAATAAAAAAATAAACGCTGGCAAGGTGCGAAGAGGCTAACGAGCGTAATCCAAATGTAAGTTATTAGTTGTTCGGCGAGGCCGCCTGCTGCGCGCGCGTCGCTCGCTCCACGATGTCGATACCCAGATTTTTATCGACGCTTTTGTCGGCACTAGCGCTGAGGTGTTACTCACAAAATTAGGATGTTAAATGTTATGTGGATGACGCATGACCACCCCGCTTTGTGTCTTGACAACAATTCATTTTTTATCGTCATATAATAGAAATATCAATGTTTTTTATCGATATGATTTATGTAGCTGAATATCTTTAGAACCTCTTTGATTGTACTCTAGCGAAGGTGTTTTCGTAACATCTTGTGTAAATAGTTTTATAATTAAAAATTATTATATATTTTAAATGATATTCAGACCTATAAATTTCCGTAACCGGTAAAGCGAATAAGCCCAAGTAGAATGCTATAAATCATACCGTTGTAATTAAATGTTTTATTGATTAATTCACATGTTTACAAAATGTAGTTTAACAATATTACAATAATTACTTATCACATAATATTACTCGTGCAGGACATGCGTAGGCTACGGAACTATGATCTTTATGTCATAATAAAATAAGATTTATCTTATTTAGTTAATGTTATTATTAGCGTGAAGTTATAGTGTTAATGACCCCTCATATAACAAGAAATGTCCTAGCAGCTAATTTGCTTATTATTGATTGATTCGTCGGTATTAAATAGTTGTCATACATAATTAGAATATCGATCAATATTTTATATGTTACATATTGGTTCCTATAATATTAAAAACAGGTGCGTGTACTTATGTACGCGTGTGAGAAGTTCTACTTCTTCGGCGAGTTTAAAATAGATTTTAATTACGTAAAAATAAATAATTACAATAAATATTATTATTATGATAAATGTATTTTTTTTCTTTTATTCGTCAATACTATTATACTATACACATACTCACAAATTTAAACGTTCACGATTGAAATTTGTAATCAAATAAATATTATAAAATAAGATAGTGTGAAGTTGTCTATTGCGAGCGACTTGACACTTAGCGATTAAGCGAGGAACTTCATCGTAGAGTTTTCATGATATCCTATGCGCATAGGGTGACATGAAAACGTTATCGTCGCATCATAAACAACTGTCTCATATTTTTTTCATAACGCACTAAAAGAAATACATATAACTTCAATAAAGACTTTCAACCGTATTTTGTTATCGGAATTCACGTTTTAAACGTAAACAATCACGTTTGTGTAAATGAAATATATACGGAGGATAGTAAAAACCGAATTTAAGAGAACTCGTTACAGTAAATTGCAAAAGAATTTTATACACAGTCGATTGTGTGTTTTTTTATTTATCAACGGCCTCAAGACAATCGAGCCTACTGGGAACGTTCTGTCATTTAGAGCAGGTCGAATCAATTTCGTTCTTCGTCAGGCGAGCGGTGAAAGAAAAAAGTTTGGCCAATCAAGCCATCACTCTAAACTTTATAATTGCCGCCTTTCGAAATACGCACCTAAAGTATCACAACTGACATCTTAATAAGAACTTCACGGAAACTATTTTTTTGGGGTTTAAGGAAATATAAGTTGTTTGTAAATTGTTTTACGAGCACTAAATTGTTACGATTTCTATTGTAACATTAACTATAATTAACTATACATAATTATAAGGCTGCAGATAAAGACGTGCTGAGATCAAATCGGCTAGGGGATATATACCGCTATTTTTTAATATTATACCGGGATTTTCTGTCAAGAATTTCTTTGCTCTGGAAAGATCTTTGGATCATTGGTCTTGCGCCAGAACTCTTCCCGGTTTATGTCTCATCCATTTGCGTATCCAGGCGTATTGTTATAGGGAAGTCTTAGAGAGACTACGCTACGCCAATGGTCCTATCGAATTATAAGCGTATCCCTTTACATTTGGCTATTCTCCATCGATAATGACTGCCTTAGTCAGAATCGGTCGAGAGGATAATCTCAATTATATATATTCTAGATTTAAAATAAAAATGAACAAACGAATATTTTTTAAATATAATGAAAAACAAATACAATAAATAATTGCGTCGTAGTCCGACTACAATAGTAGTTATCATGTGTCATCCTTAAACACTGCGATTCTTTATAATTATCAATTAATAGGTATTAGTTATGAAAAACATGTAGACATGACACAACGAAAATGGCTCTAGAACAAACGTAACCTCAAAACATCGTAGTAATTTTGCGCAATGTAAACATATCGTCCCCCACGCAACAAGGAAACAAACTCCTCTCGAAGTAACAAAGTTAAATGGTCTAATAAACAGAAATCACAACTAGTCAAAAGCACATCAACAAAGGGCCAGACTCGTAGGGGAGTCGACTTGAACGGAACAACGCATAAATATCCACACGCTCTCCCTCTCTCGTTAAAATGCAATACTTTTTATCTATAAATGCTTGTAAAACAATATTTGAAAGACACATTGCTGTGTTTATTTTACCTAATAGCTATGTTGTAATGAACAGTTAGTGAAATTGTGAAGAATTGCACACGAAATATTGTCTTTTAGTTCGTAATTATAGTTGTATTTAATTAATTTATTTATCTATTCAAATGTTGCCATTATTATGCAATAAAATAAATAGTAGTATAGAAAATATTTTATCGTTGAAATATTATAATAAAGACAGATTATAAAGATATTTAGTTTTATGTGATTGTGTGCAAATTACATATATGTTATATTCATCGTAATTTTATCGACGGTGTTAATTAAGACACATTATGCGTCACAATAAAGCAAATTAAATAACATAAGTAAGCAGGGAGTAGTAACGACGCGATGATGTAATAATAAATTATTTTTCAAGTATAAGATCACTTTACACCGTGTCCGAGTTATAAAAAACATCGTCATTACCACGAACAAGTGACAAAAGGCCAAAAATGTTCGTAATAAGGTCTAATAAGAAGTATTTGTCAAGTCGTCGAGCGATGGCAAGGTGCGCGAAATGTAACCGAGACCGGTGGGGGCTAATTTCAAGGGCCATTTCCTCACACACCCTGAACAGGGGAGTGACCTCGGTTCCTAAAATAAAACCGAAGACTTTTATTACACAGCTGTTGTGGAAAATTAATAGTGATATGCTTAGGTCTGTCTAATTTTATGTCAAAATGTTTGACGTTTCAAAGTTTTTTTTTTATAATATGAATTTTAAAAATATAGGGTTATTATTTATAATTGTGCCGACTATTCCACGCAACTTTTGTTCTAAATATGAAAAGATATGTGTCAAATTCGATTTTTTTATTTATTTCTTAACTATTAACGGTTTTAATATTCAATAAAATGTATAAAGTATTATATAGCGCTGTAAAGAGCTTTATTGGTCAAACACATTATTTTAGTACAAGATTATTTATTTATTTTTATTAATAGTAATTTATTTTACGGTAATCAAGAGACATTTTATGAGCAGTTAGTTGGTGTTGAACAATCTGAAAATCACAAGAATCTTTTTATCTATTCGCAATAGAGACAAAAGCTTTAAGTAGAAAAAAAACTTTTAAATATTTCGTAGTAAATTTTGATTCTTTTAAAGTTAATAAAGGTTATACAATCGTCGCATCTCGCATGCACCGTGTCGAATCTATCGTCGCGTGGCTACAAACACACATTTGTCTAATTCGATATGCTTTTTTTACTATTTACACTGTAGCGTTCAAAACCGTTCACCCTCGCGATTGGTCGCGGGAGACGTGTTGCCAATATGTCCTGTACTTAGAGGTTTAGTATCGAAATTGGGCTCCAGGGCTTTGATACCAAACTTATAGACAGAGTGGTTTAGTCCCATTACGTTATATTGATCTGTTATGTTGACTTCTCAGACGCTTAAATATTTCTTATTTATATTAAATATTCATTCATATTATATTTTTCTTTGCATATTGACGCTAGCATATCGTCAATAAAAAGCTTCACGTATTTATGTTATTTATAAATATATTTATAATTATATATAATATATGAAGCTTTAGAATTTTGGCGGTATCTCTGAAAAGTAATTTAAATCCAAAAATGAAAAAAAAGCAGTTAAAAAAATAAGTTACAAAGTCGGTTATAGTTTTGATAAGAAAATCAACGTTTAATGTTTTGTAAAACTGATATTATATTTGTGTCTGTTGTTAAGTTTTGAGTTGAACTCATGACTTTCAAACCCCACTGGTATTAAAATTTATATTGTTATTCTTGTTTTTTATTTATTTTTCACGGATAAACAAATTATAGAACTAACTGTCACGTGTGACGATCGTACGATACTAATTAATCGCAGCCATTGTTTTTCGTGGGATTCGTAAAAAAAAAAAGTCACCCACAGTTTTTGCTTAAACAAAAAAATATATTAATTTTACGCTTTCGTATGTTTCGTGAATTTAAATTACACAATGAAATAAATGATTGTTATTATTGTATTGTTTTTTAGCTCGTTTTCGAGGGAGAAAAAAACATCACCCTCTGATTTTTTTTCTATTACTAATTACAAATCAAACACGCGTATCAATTACGTTTTTCTATTGTAAATTCATCTAAATTATTAACGGTGGATAATTACAATTGGACTGGAAATATTTGAAAAAAAAATACAAGTCATTCTTTTAATATATATTCGAAGCATATTCGTGTGAACTTTTTGGGTTCACGAAAAAAGAAGGTAGGTACTTAAGGTATTAATTGTTAAAAATCATATTCTGAACAAATTTTTGCAATTCAATTATATCTATACCTAATCTTTTTTCGAGCTGTAAAGAGTTTTATTAATAAATACTTGTAACACAATACATATTTTAAATAAAGATAATTCATATATTATATAAGCTAATATCCACACACACATATACATTTACTGAACTAAATAAGCTATTAATAATAAGCTATCTTCATGTAACGCTCGCAGATAAACAGGATTAGTAAAACAAACATCAGACCAAGCAAACATGACTGAATAATCCGTTTGATCTCCTAATATATCGCTAACCCTGAGAATGTGGCGGAGGGTCTGAGAGACCTCGCACCATAACTAACCCTATTAAAAAGTGGCTCCAACCCTCCTTTATTAATGTAGCATAAAATTAACCCGTACGTCACGCCCGATGCGTGCAATGTTTAAGTACGTCGGGGTCTGAGGAGCATTAGGGGCTTGGTCACTTTTTGACTTAAATGTACCATAAACAAGGTGAAATAAAGTGTAGATGTTAGGAATTAGGCATTCTAAAAAATATTAAATTTTGGTGTTCTAAAATATAACTCATAAATATAAAAGGTGTAAATCAATTTATAGGTAAACATCACTTAGAATAAAATTGTCAAAAAAGTTGAAAAAAATAAAAACTTTTTTTTATCATCATTCTAATCCCATTTTTCGAAATATAAATTAACAACTTTACTTACCTACAATCGAAATATTATTTTATTGCATTAAATTATAAACAAAACATTAGGAAACATAAGATCGTCTGATAAATAGGTACATAAAAAGCTATTATTTGTATTCTAATATTAAACAAACATTTCGCTATCAGACAACAAGTATAACTATCGGTGTTAAGTTATGAAGTCAATATTTCGTAACATAATGTCTCCAGCAACACCGATATCGAGCGATATCTTTGAACTTAATTATTTAACGTGTCCCAAAGGGCATGCGATAATAAGTATAATAAATCTGTAACTAGTGGTGTCATGATAATGCGGCCCTTGAGCAAGCCGACAGGGTACAGTGCACAGTGCAGGGGCAGCCGAAGGGTTTTAATTAATATACATTGTTGTCTAGCAAACTTTTGATAGTTTCCTAAAGAAATCAGAGCAGAGGATTTCTTTAAATGTTGACTATATTTTTTGTGAGAAATTATTTATAACATATTAAAAATCTTATTGCCTTATTGTTATTTTAAATGTTACGGCGAATCAGAATCGCATTCAATGCAATATTTTTCCGCTCTACGCCGGTTTTAATCTACCATTTACCTGAGCTAACACTTCAATAAGTTAAGTGTAAAACCGTAACAATGCATTACTAGTAAATTTGTATTATCTGTAATAAATCTATTCGATATTTAATATGCTCGATAAAGTTTCCATTTTATCTAGTGGCACACAAAAATATAACAATTTTCCACTTCAATGCTTCATTTCGGCCGACAAGACCAGAACAATAATCGTTTCTATTTATGTATTTTAGAAGATAGACAGACAGCTTATAGCACTCCTGATGATAAGTGGATAACTATGCCCATAGACCAGAGTCAGAGTTATAATCCCAGGTAACAATAGTCATTCACTAAGTCTTTAAATCGGAACAGTGATAGATCGTACTAATTTTTTGCAATAGAATAACTCATGCTACTCACTGTAATGAACTTCCTTTTTAAATGATTTGTACTAATTTTATGTGTTGCAAGCTCCCTGATAAGCTTGTGTAATATGCAATTAATTTTGCTGTCTAAAATATTGCTTGCCCAAAAACTTTTGGTAATTATTAAAAAATATAAAAGTTTTATCAATATTAGACCATAGTATTCAAAATTGATTTTAAAGAGCACATCGTGATGATTTTCATAATAAAGGAACCATATAAAATAACATTCAGTTACAAATAATAAAATTATATTTGATTTACAACAAAAATCGTACCATTTCATCTCCATGTTAACCATACCTCAACGAGGTTGATAGACGAGTCCTAAGGGAACAATGGTGGTACCATCAATAAATCATAGTATAAACGATGTAACTTTCCTTCGATACAAGATATTTGCCGCTTAAAAACAGTTCGTGTTTGAAAGTACTTTATTTTTATCAATAATATAAAAATGATTAGTTTGCGAGATAAGCCAAAGCTTACAACGCTGCTAAGATTATGTGATAAATATAATTTTAATAGGATTATACATTCACTAACTGTTCCTATATGGACTACTAGTTGTCGCCGGCAGTTTCGCTTGCGTTTCCTTAAACGGTCAACGAGGTAGATAGGGTCGGGCATCAGGTGTTAGGAATAAAAAAGGAGCCTATGACCTTCCTTGGAATTCTAGCTTGCTTTATATCAAATATAATTTAATACGGTAGAATGGTTTGGCCGTGAAAGAGTCACAGACAGCGAAATATAGACAGAGTTCCTTTCGCATTTATAATATTAATATGGATGGTGGCTGTTTTAAAATATATTGAATGAAATGACTAATAAATTGATAAATTATTGTCTTTGGCTTTAGTGAGTTTTAGTGTACAACTAACTAGCAATGCCCACGACTTCGTGCGCGTTTGAATTTAACAAATAAGTTATTGTTGTAGCCTAAGTTACTACTTATTATATCAGCTTTCAGCTAGTGAAAGTCCCGTCCAAATCGGTCCAGCCGTTCCAGAGATTAGCTGGAACAAACAGACAGACAGACAGACATTAAAAAAAATGTTATTTTGGTATATGTACCGTGTATGCATATGCGTTTAGTTAAAATTGGTTAATTTAATATTATAAACAGACACTCCAATTTTATTATATGTATGTATGTATGTGTATAGATTGGATGGTTAGATATTTCACTATTTAAAATGCCGAGAGGAAGGCTAAGCCTAACTTCAGAACGTGAACGTGTTATAGTAAATGGAATCAGTTAACTTATTTGGTGGAAGGTTTTTGTGTAATCCTATCTGAGCAGGTATGACTCTATCATTACGTATTATACCGTCCAACTTGGTATAGATGTGTTCCTGCTCGACGACTGAATAAGCCAGTGTAACAAAGGACAAGGGATATAGCATCTCAGTTCCCAAGTTTAATGGTGCATTGTCAATGTAAGGAATGGTTAATGTGCCAATCAGCCCATTTGCCAGTCTGTGTGCCTATTTTAAATAAATAAGAGGTGATTAGGACTTGTTCTTGTATAAACGTTTTGTTCTCATATATCATTAAACAATGTAGTAAGCGTTCCTCGGTTGCCAGTATTATCCGAGAATTAGTTCATGAAGCAATGGTCCAATCACGAAAACATATCTCAATTCCACCTTAGTGCATTAAACATTGCTTGGAAACACGTTATAGACGAGTCTCTAGAGGGCACTAGTCGCGGCGCCGACAACAGATTATACTTGCTTGTATCGACTGCACATGTGGATGCTGAATTATTCCCTAGTTAGATTATCATGATCTTAGTTTTATCATTTTCTAAATTTCGCCTATCAATTGTATTTAACTCTGTGCTAAACCAAAGTATGATATCTTTATTTGAGTAATACTGCTATCTGGATCACTACTCTGTTATAAGAACATGAGTTTTAAGTTTTTATTTGGTCTTTCTTTATTTTTGGGTGCATTAATAGTTTTTGTGTGTGGTGCAGGTGTTAGGTGATTTTTCATGATACAGTAACGTATGTGCTATTCTAGATTCTGCCAAATTTCATTCAGATCCGTTCAGCCGTTCTGGTGTGATTGACTAACAAACATCCATTCATCCCAGCTTTCGCATTTATAATAATTACGAAGATTATGATATTTTATCTGTGTTCACATTAAGGGGTTAATTATTATGAATGATTTTTATTTAAGATACTACATGTTCGATCCGATTTCGTACAAATTAAATTCATGCAAAGAAATATCCTCTTAGTGGATGCTTACCGTATAAGACAACCCTATATGACTAATTTTTGCTTTCTGTCAATAGTTTTAAGATAGAAAAATAAATAAGTAGCAAGCGTCTCTACTGATTTATTAATATTTTATTATGAAATACTCGTCGGTATTTATTTTTTCTCCTAGAATTTAAATTTTCAAGTAATAGTTGCTCTTATTATTGAAAGAAGTGAAAACTTCTATATGAGTTATATGTTTTTAAAATGAAAATAAATATATATTTTTTAATAAAGGTTTATATAACAACAATAGAGTATATGATTTATAATACATTTAGCACATATTTTAGACTAGATAAAGTAATTTGTGTCAAGTTTTTAAGAGAAACAGCAAACAATTCTCTACCCTAACAGTCCAGCGACCACAAGTAAACAGATTGGAAACAGTGCAGTGAGTTATGGCTCCCAGGAGGTTCGCAGGAAGATAATGTGCTGTACCATGACTACTGTTACCGTGTGTAGCTTATCATTGCGTTGAATTGAGTGCTTCTTATTTATAGCCCTTATTTGATGAAAAAATGAATTTATATATGATTTATGTTGCTTTTTATATTGCAATAGGTCTTTTTGCATTTTTTTTATTAAAGAAAGAAAACGTAAATTAAAATCTTTAAATATCCCACAGCGGACCTCCTTACCTCTAAAGGATATGGAGCTTGTAATACTATCAATTCGAATGCATGTTTAAATCGTATGTCAAAAGTTAGTTAGTTGAGTTAGTATTTTTTTATTTCCAGGTAGTAAATATGTAAAATATTTATATGTGATTGATATAATCTCTGTTATTAAAATAACGAAAAGACTATTGAGTTTCTAGCTGGTTGTACTCGGTAGAATCTACATTCGGGTACCTTTACGTTTAATTTAATACTGTAACATAACGATTTATAAGTGCTTTTATGATTTTGCTTGCAATGAAAAATATTTTGATTTTGATTTTCAATAGAAAATTTATTATATTAAAAATGGAATAAAGGTTTTAACATTTTATTATTATTATTAATTATTTGGTTAATATCCATTTCTTTTGGACCAAAGCGACTTACTACACAATGTTTACTGTCAGCTCAGTTTCAATGTCAAAATTTTTTTTTACAAGAATTATTTATATTGAGAACATGAATAACTATATAGACATGGCATTTCCACCAGGATATGTGGATAGATTACAATCCTCATGTGTACCGCGTGAGAGTTACACTTTCACATTTATAATATTAAACTAACTAACTAACTTACTAACAATAGTAAAAATCAGTACACATATTTATATTTGCAACGTTTGCTGCTATTCCTTAATACTTATTCTGTATTCTGTACTAGATACTTATCCTGTCTATTAAGTTATAAATTACCTTATTTTTTTATTGATATACTTATTCTTTACCCGAGCGTAAAAATAAAATTGTATGGACTGAAAATAGTGGAAGAATATTTAATACAAATTCATACAAAAATATTATATTATTTATTATAAAATTTTGAAACAAGACTATCGTCTATACTTGAAGAGACTTATTGTTTGGGCAATGTTTTTGTCTTGACCACTCGAATACTTATTATGTAGGTATATACTGTTAATTTTTTGTATCCTTATACTTAAGTATGTTGACATCCTTATATTGAACTTTGTGACGTCATCGTATTAATATTTTAATGCAATTTATAATACCTAATGAAGTAAACTCAAGCAAGGGTTTATTACTAGCTTTATGTCCGCGGCTATTTTTCAAACCTATCAGTGTATGGATATAATATTAAAATTTTATTACACCTTATTTTAACGGTGATGGTTAATACCGGCGTAATGTATAGTAGTGCTATTTATCATTTTTCAATCTCGCCGTCCGGAGGCCGCGAGCGACGCATCGAAATATTACACGTCAGGATTTACGTAAAAATACTTTGGATCGGATTATTTTTTGATAGTATAATAAATAAGACCGGACTATTTATTAATTGTCATAATTTTTCATTAAATTTATTTAATCAATTGTTATTTTTCTGCTTCGAATTGCATTGATTAGTCTCTGAAAAGTTTTTTGACAGAAGTCTTTGAAGAGAAAATTCTTAATCGCATTGAGTAATTTAGTGCAGCGTGTTTGAGTTAAAAGTTATTGATGCAAAAAGGTTATACTTCTAATGAGTTGTATATAAACTTTTTTTTTTTAATTCTGCTCTTCGATTGTTTTATAATTGAAACTGTAAATAAGCTTATGTGTATTTTAAATACAAAATACGAATTATATTGAATTTCAATTGATACAGAGATATAAGAAGTTGTAGATTGTTTTCAAGATTACAATAATTTTCAACGATTGTACGGTAAATATATTTTTACCCGATTTCAATTTAGCATAACAGTTATCGCTGTTCGCAGAACATCGATTTTTTAAGCATCGCTTCACCTGATGTCTTCATTTCTCTTCACAGGAACGGAATTATATCTAAAGGACGAATAAATTTACGAACGATTTTTAAATCACATCAATGATTAAATGAATAAAGTAGGATGAAAGTGTATTTTTGTGATTTTCCTTTTGTAAAAACGTATTCGTGAGATAAATTTATCTAATTATCGAAACGATAAAAATAAATTGAAATACGTTTTTCCAAGCTTATTATGATCTTTATTTTGTAAGTTGTCGTCACACACACATCACACGTCGACAAATCATGAAATTGAATTTTTAATCAGTTTTGTTCAACTAATTGACATGATATTTTATCTCGATCTTTCGGGTGCTGGTAACATTTCGTGCATTTTTATACTTAGATAAAAAAAAATCAAAACAGGTTTTTAATAAAACCTTGTTTTTAAAAAATCAATCGAGACACATTACTTAATACATAATCTATCTATATTAAATATTTATTCAAATATGTAAAAAAATATGTATATAAATATTGTCAACGACAAAATCCGTCTCTGGCGAACGTGTCAGTCAGCAAGGTACGTATTTAGGTTTAAAATTATTACTTTATTATTGGTGGTAATTTCAGAAATTAATTTCCCGGGATCGAGACAAAATTATAGGCGGACACCGTCTCGGTTGCTTCGGGCGGTCGAATTTTTCGTATGTTATTAATATTTTTTTTTTGCTGCTAAATCAATTTCGTATTTTACAAATATCGTCGTAAAGAAGGCGAAAAATGTTACAAACCCGATGACATTTAAAACAAAATTAAATGTCATCCGCTCATTCAAAATTGAGCTTTTTTTAATTAATTTTAAAATATAGTCAAAATATTGCTGTTTCAAAAACTTTCGAATGTTTTGTCATAATTTGCAGAACAGAAGAAGTAATTGCTTTTTTTTTCAATTCGTTTTGTTTTAAAATCAATAAACAACTATACGAAATCGAAATCCTTTACGAAAAGGTGAAATAACAAGATTTCTAGAAAGCGTCATATCATTCAGCTTACGATTTATTTCGATTAAAAAATAAACACATAATGTCTTTATGATCGGAAATCTGTAACGCAAACGAGACAACCTGCAATCGATTCCCAATTATCCAATTACATCAACCCACAGAGCACCTAACCACACAATTACGACACTCGAGAAAAATTGGATCGATTTAATTCGATTCTTGAAAACGTTGGCGAACTACCGCATCAATTATTAGTGTGAACATTATCGATATCGATATTAATAATGTGCTGCGAGGGTTGATGCAATCACTTGAAACGCATTTTAACAATGTATATACTGGGTATACTTATTTTTAAGCAGTAGTAATCATAAAATCTGATATTTAACAGATAAAGTAGGTGAATCTGATACGAATGTGAACGGGTTTTTTTTCGCGGTTCGATATGTTTTTATTTTTTATTTCAAGAATAGTCTTAATTGTATAAGATATTTGGACATATAAATTGAAAAGGATTTTTTCTTCCGATAACAATGTGTATTTTATATATAAAAAAAAGGCAAAGGATTATATAACTAGTATTTCGTACGAAATGTTTATAACGTAACATTTGAATTGATATCAAACATATCAGTAAATATTACTATTATTTAATTAAAAAGCCCATTGAAAAAACCACATCATATAATATAGTACTTATCGTCACGAGATTCTGTGATAACTTCAAAGTTAAGTTATAGCTTGGCAACTTTGAAACGCTTGATTAACATCGTGAATCATAATCGTCAGTACAAATAAAAACGAGCAACAGTTACGTACTTAAATAAATTCTGAATGACATTTAAGAACGTTTATCAAAATTGCCGGTTTCCAAGCTTAGATATACGACTAAAGGCTTGTGTGCGCTTGTTTGTACATGTGTGTATAATCACAGCTAGACATACATAACAACATACAAACATATACATTGAAATGAAACAGCTTGATCCTATTATTATTTTTTTTATATGAAGGTAAATTTTTCCAATCTGTCGAATTCCCAGCAATATGACACAATGTCGTGAAATTAAGGCGCTATAGCCGAGTCTGTGGACGAAATTTTTTTTTCAAAAATTGACTAAATAAAAATAATACGTTTTAACCTGAACTGTAAATTTTATAATATTATAATATCTTCTTTGTATGTATGTCCCGTAATTTCATTGCATCGATACGTCATTAATGTTGAAAAGTACATGTTGCGCGCGCGCAGACCGCCATCGGTAATTGATTCCCGGTACCATAGCATTATAAACTTGATGTGATTTCGCGGGATATCTTTATCACTACAAGTTATTACGTGCTCGCTTGGAAAATAATTAATACTTTTTCACTTTACTTCCATAAAGTCACAAGTGTACCTTCATATGCTAAAAACCAAATATAGCTTTTTGTATATTGAGTTGTTTCATTCGGTTTTAATATTTTTAATTTACTTTTCGTATAAATAATTATAATATATTAAAGAAATAGACGCTAGCATCTGAAATACAATTCTACCTACTAGAGGGTGTCAGGATGTTCAATATTTTTTTTTATACTATGTTCATTTTTAATATTAAAGCCTAGACGAGTAAGATCAACCGTCTCAGCAATATGTGTGTTAAAAAAAATTGCACTCACACGTAACTACGCTGGGGCGTGTGGACCTCGGGCGATTTCTACGCCCGTAGGAAATACGTTACTGCGATGAGTCTACAATCGTAACAGGCTTTTATTAACTTGACTGGTAAGTAACAATCAATGTATAGATCTATTCACTTAATAAAGCCAACCTCTCGACGATAATGTATACATAAAACTTAAAAACAAAGATAATCATAGGATCTAATTTGTAGTTTTTGCAGTCTTAACTCTTATGTTAATCGTCTTATGCACACTAAGAGAATCTTGTAAGCAAGAGCGTCAATCAATATTAATGAAGCCGATTATTTAACGCGAAGGGGCGCGCCTTCGTGAATAAATAGATCTATAACGGTTCCAGGCGAACAATTTAAACGAAAAATTAAAATAATTAATGTTTTTTTAAAATTAACTTAACAATTAAGATCATTAAAATTAACTAAAAAATAATAAAAAGTTAAATATATAATATAATGAATAGGCTTTGGCTATTTTCTACATCTATATCTTTAATTTCATAGTCTTAGTCTTAAGATTAGTTATCAAGAGCAAAGGCAACAGATACCTATAGCCATGTTCATAGACCAGAGATTATGTATTGAAAACTGTCAATACGGGAAACATGAAAAACTTTAAGATATAGCCCTATTTCAAATTAAATCAAATCAAACCAATTTTATTCAAGTAAACTTCACAATGAGTATTTTTGAATCGTCGATTTTAAAATACTACCACCGTTTCGGAAAGCAGCTTCCAGCGAGAGGAAACGGCAAGAAACTCGCATAGTTGCTCTATTGCTTGGTATACTAATAAGATACATTAAAACATAATTCTAAGTGTACCTACATCTATTTTTTCCAATTCATACAGATTCATTCAATCATTTTATTCAGAATATATTTAGGTCCTAGAATATTCGTTTAGACAATGGTTTTGTCATCAGTAGTTATTAAAATATACTACTTTAAACGAGTCGCCGTACTCGTACGTAGCTAGATCAGCTCTGCTTATTATTACAGAATTAGAGTGTTTTAACAAAATCATTGCCCTAATAACAAGTAGGTATTATAAAAGGCTTAACGTTTTAGTTCAACATTACTTTAATTTTTCTGAGACTACATTTGATAAGGCAAATTAAATTGCCATGAATTATATAATCGCTGATATTAATCTACATTTAATTTTAATTACACTCATTTTTAAATTCAAAAACGTTTTAATTTTATTTAAATATGAATTCTTTCTTATATTAATTGTTAGACCAGCACAAATTAACTCATAATGCATTTGACAACACTTAAACACGCTAAGAAACATTAATTATAATTTTATTTTATTTTCTATTCAAATTTGATTGTAATCAGCGTTTATCCGATTTATTAATTTTTACGACTGTTGTTTCTTTATAGGGATCACTTCTTGTTTATTTTTTTATATAATTTTTTTACTTAACACTATTTGTATCTATTATGTGATCGTTTCTAATTAATGCTTATCGCATAATTATTACACGATTAAAGTTAATTTGAATTTAAGTTTGTTCTAAACAAGATTAAATTAAATATAAAAATCAAGGAATATCAATCAGTACATCAGCTCAGCAGCTCTACCCTAATATAATCTATTTAGTCTTATTATTTTTTTTATGATATATGTAGGCGGACGAGCAAGTGGGACACCTGATGATAAGTGGTCATCAAGTTAATCCGTTTGTGATTTATGAAATTCTGCCTAATTCACCAACTCGCTATAGAAAGCGTGGTGGAATTCCAAACCGTCTCCTTAAAAGGAGAGGAGGTCTAAATGGGTTATGTTCCAGTCTGTGTCCAATAGGCTGTTCAGTGCAATTACTTTATTCTAGTCAAATGATTATTATATCTAGTTTAATAGGACTATTTTGCTTTAGAAAAATTTAGGTGGTTCTTATTACCTTTTAATTAAAGAACATTAATTATCTATTAAAAATCGAATGACACGTTTTATTAACACAGATAATAAAAGCAAAACGCAATACATTTAAAAGAATAACAATATTCTTATTTATCGCGCAGATCGGAATAGTCTCTATTCAATAAAAGCGATGTTATTCAAGATTCATATTTCTATTAAGCGAGGGGAAAATTACGTTCTCTGCTTTGTATGTTATAAATTTATTGCTTCTATTTGCTTGATAAAATCTTAACGACCATTGTCTGATGTTAGTATTTTTATATTGCGGAACGAATATTGTTTTCTGAAAGGAATTAGTGTTTTAATTACGTATTTTATGATATTTACTTGGGGGTAAGGCTGTATGTATCCGTCTGGGTACTCCGTCATACGTATATTCTACCGCCAAACAGCAATATGTCGTTTCTGTTTGAAGGGTGATTGACTTAGTGTAGAGGCGCAAGGGATATAACATCTTAGTTTACAAGTTTGGTAGCGCTTAGTGAACGAGCACTAATATTGCTTAATATTTCTAAGAGTATTTAGATATATATCAGTTATTATTACTTACCACCTGGTCGCCCATTCAATAGAAAAAAAAAAATCTGTAATTTCTATTAATTTTACTTTTGATTTAAGCCTTTTTGTTATATGCTAAATGAATTTAACATCTTCTTATAGAGAGAGAACAATTACGTATTAAATATAGGTCCAAGCGAATCCTATCTCTGCTATTATTTATACAGAAACAACAAACAAAGTAGAATTATTAACTGTACGAATTTATTAACCGCGTTATACAACCCTCAAATAGATACTTAGTGAGTCCCCCCTCCCTCCTCCCCAGTGACATTAAAACATTGAGGCAGACTAAATTAAAGCGCGCCAAAACTGTTCTCTCTGGGCCCAAGGCGGTCGTTTGTTTTAATACAATAAGCGTAGTCATCTCTTTCACTCCGTTCATTAGAAAGCTATCACCGTCTCTCTCACACTCACCTAAATTAGTTTTTCTCTTAAGGCGACTACATAACTCATTGATCTAGTTGGCAACTTACATTTGTACGACTTACGGCGGTTGCTGTATCATTTTCTTTGTAGTTTTCAAATTGTACATTTATTTTAAGTAATTAGAATAAAGTCGTTTTCATAAACCGATGATACTCAAAACGGCTTAATAAATTAAAAGGTACG
Organism: Vanessa tameamea; assembly: GCF_037043105.1. Taxonomy (NCBI): domain Eukaryota; kingdom Metazoa; phylum Arthropoda; class Insecta; order Lepidoptera; family Nymphalidae; genus Vanessa; species Vanessa tameamea. Next base: position 10,485,633 of record NC_087317.1, read on the forward strand.
ATATAATGACGTGTTCAGCGCAACAGAAGCGTGTTCCTTTTAATCACTTCTAATTTATTTAGATTTAAAGACAGAGCGAGTAATTTACCGTCGTCCTTTTCCAACCCCTGTTACGAGCGTTATAGCCGTCTCTCTCTCCTGGGACCATTTTTAATTAAAATCACCGAGAGAAAATTAGAAATTATATTCTATTTTCAGAAACTTGTTCTGACGCTTTGTTGGAGATTATCTCTTTTTTATGAGCCCCTGGTCGAGGCTTTATTTTAACGGCCAAAGGATTGTCTAAATGGTCAATGCTAAAGCCGGTGTCTTTTACGATTGTGTTACTCATTTCAATACTGCGCTGCTATGATTGGAAATATTTTAGCTTTAGTTACGCGTTTGGCTTTATGGCAATAAAATATTTAACTTTATCGCTTTCAATAAAGAAACTGTTGAAAGCAATGATGTTATTTCTATGATATATGGAATTGGTCTAATTTAGATTTTGAATCGTTAAATATTTTCAACTTTACCTTTATTTTTAAGAAAATTGCGACGAAAGATCGACGATTATAACCGAGTAACGACTAGAAACATTCAACTTAATAGATCCATACTAAATCAATTAAATATGATCGTTATTTACTCATAAACAGTTACAGAATAAAAGTATATCTACCTATATAAACCTCATTTATTAGCATTATGGAAACATTTGGCCGTTGTTCCCAGTCGCCAATAAAAAAAGATTTATAGCAATGATTCTTCCTTCAGGTGGTGTTGGTGATGATGATGGTGACAGTGGGAAGCGGAGACGGTCAAGGACCAACTTTAACTCCTGGCAACTCGAAGAGTTGGAGCGTGCGTTCCTTGCGTCGCACTACCCGGACGTATTCATGAGGGAGGCGCTGGCGATGCGCTTGGACCTTAAGGAGAGCAGGGTTGCGGTAAGTCATTATATATTCCATTTATGTTATTTATCGAGGGATTCTTGATACGCCTCGGAGAAAACACTTCGTAATCACGACGCCAACTAAGTGAAACGTTTCTTAAGATTTTCTATGTTGATGCTTGTTCGTAGTCAACAAATATTTTTTGTATATTTCTACTCCATGTTCGTGTTGTTGATAACACTAAAGTTATTCCATAGCTAAACAAAAAATAGAAAGAAAATCAGTGAACAAACAGAGAAAAAGTTACTGCACTGTTTTAAATTAATTTGTAAAATTAAATATTGGTTGTTTGCCCCAAATATTAAGATATTTCTTTTTCTTTATAACTTCGGCAATTAATTCCAAACAAATTACATATTTCAAATTCAATAAATATCTGGTAGGTATGATAAATATTTTCTTAATTTCTTCAGAAAGAATGTTAACGAATCCATTCGATTATTATTTAAGCCTAGAACCAATTTTCTCGCTATGTCCATAAACACTTTAACTGTCCAGTAGTTACAGTTTATTATCGCGTGGTTATTAAATATTTTTAGTCTGTGGCGAAAGCTGTAATAGCTGGGCGTTACGCTCAACGTCTTAATTCGCTTCACACCTAATGTTAGAGTTTACGATATTCAGGATATTTAGAATTTATATTCATTGGAAAGCATTTTATTTCAAATTTCACCGCTTATTTTTTGTTTCTTTTAACATCTATGTGTGTCTGCCACAACCTTATATCTTGTTCTTGTTCTTTCTGTTTAACCACTTCTTGAATTCCTTGTCTCCCTTAAAATCAAAAAAATGATCTGGAATGGAGTCTATGCCTATAATATAAATCAGCTCCGTACATACGCTTGACAATTGTTCCTAAATTTTAATTAATTAACTTATATTGTAAAAAGGGCTCTTGTTTTCTGTGGAAGGAAATAATGTAGTATATTAGGAATTTAAATGTCTAAATAAATTATAATCTGCATTAATAGCATATTCTTATAAAACACGCATGACTAAGCAAGACCGTTCTAAGCGCTCTGTCGTATTATTTTATAATTATCTAAATTTATTATAGGGCTTTCCTGGCTTGAGTTCCACCCATATTTTAACCGCAATACGGTTTTTATTAAGGGTTAACTTGAATGTTTAAAAATATACTATAATTAGAAGAGACATAACATTTTATACAATGCTAATCAAAATATAAGTTTACATTTCACTTAAAATCAATACAGTAACAGTCTGTAAATTTCCCACTGCTGGGCTAAGGCCACCTCTCCATTTGAGGAGAAGGTTTGGAGCATATTCCACGCTGCTCCAATGCGGGTTAAAATCAATGTTTGATCAGTATTGATCACTTACTATCCAGTCAAACCAAAAAAATCATTCTATATTTTATATATAATTAAAAAAAAAAAACAACAAATATACGAGACCCATATGTTGTTCAAAAAATAAAATAGCTTGATAAATATATATATATTTTATTGGTTAGTTTCAACTGACATAAAAATGTATTAAAATGCCTTACCATTCTAACGATTAGATTGACCCGTTCAATGATCCATGAAATTTGTGTATGAATAATAAAACGGGGCGAAATCTTTTCGAGGCCGAATAAAAACGTATAACGATAAAATATTGAAAGAAAAAAAAATCGGTTTTGAACTTTTTATTTGCAAGTAGAAAAAAAATATATACGTAGTGTTTTTACTCAAATAATAGCTACGAGTGTATACGACAATTAGAGGCATCTCGTTAATAATTGCTCGCAAAGACTTATTTAAACCATTAATAATAATATGTTTAGTTGAAAATAACTATTCACGAGCGTTTATTATTATTTTCAGTAAAAGTTACGAAACAGATTATTGATTGTGTCTCGTGCTCATAATAACACTGGCTTACTCACCCTTCATATTGGAAAATAGATAGACAAGATAGAACATAGACAATCGCGTTATATCTAAATTCTGTACTAGATCCATCATTCAAGCTGAAATATTATTATAAGTTAAATAATTATAATTGTCAATTAAGTTTTTGAATTAGACATTCCAAAACACATTTTTCTCCTTTTAATTTACGCTTTGCTACACAAACAGGTACACACTGAGTATCTATTGAGATACTGGTGCTGTGCGAAATTTAAACTTATTCTAATATTAGACCATAGATTATATTTACGCCAATCGTAGGTCTTAGATAGTAAGAAAGCTAGTGCTCATCACTGAGTCAAACCTTTTTTTCTAGACGTACCTTCCATTTAAGAAACAAAAAAAATGTCTATAATATATCTTATATTCCAAAGAGACTAAAAAACGATAAATTAACTGCACTATCTTACAAAAACGTAAAAACTGTAATATTTTATAAGGAGTATGGTAGTACTGCGCTGCAGTGTGTATGCCTAACTTCCCGTTCAATATAAATGAGGGGCTATTTTCGTTTTCCCAATACCCCCCGGCCTAAGCGGCCTTCAGGGACGTCGACTTTTTACCTAAGGTTCACCGGACGATATTATAGACAATTTTGGTTATTATCCCTTTCAATAGACACTGTTTCATACAACAATCGTCAGCTTTAATCTTAATTTAATTCATTTTAGAGCAACTTTCAGTAGCATAACGAAAAAATTGTTTAAATTTAATTTAATTTTAAATTTTATGGGGTCTATTATCAATAAAAAATTACTTAAGTTTTTTATTGTATATCTACAGGCCGATCGTATGTGTTCTTGTTAAACTGAATTGCTAATTTATTTTTATTGACTCGTAACTATTATAAAAAGAACCAATGAATGAACATTTCAAGCATTAAACATAATTGCGTATGTGGATACAGCACCCTATTACTGTACCTTAACACTCCAGACGAGTTTATGAAGACGTGTCTTTATGCACACTTAAAATTTTTCTGAAGGAGTAAATATGGCACAAATTTCGACATGGTAGTAAATATCATGAAACCATCCTCAATAGAGTTCGAATCTAAGGATCACAATACAGTAAAGTGAACAAATTTCCCCAGAGGAACAGGAATGAATCTATTTCTATAATCAGTACTAACGTCGATTGTATCCTACGTTTATCGCAGTGAATCTCGTTTCAAAAGACAGACTATGCCGCACCACTCCTAATAGTTGGTATAAATCAAAAGATTGCCATCTCGGCGGCACCCCTGGGACGCGAGCGAGACGGCACGATTGAATAGCATAGATTTAAATGGTCGGGTCAGATAAGGATGGGTATAGATCGCGCGCTCCGACTGAAACGCGGTGCAGGGACGTCACAATTCGATTACAGCTCAATAAACTTTAAGTGACTTGTTTGCGTCTGTAAAGTGGATTTTTTCTTCTTCTTGATTTCTCTTTTTCCTTTCTTCGTTCAAACAGCGACATTTCTGAATTAAACTTTGGTATCATGTTTTATTTTTAACTCTATGTATATTAGTATGATATAAAAAAGAAGATATTCACATAACAGTTTGTGTTGTTTTTTATATGTTTTGTAATGCAATACATAAGTTTTTTATTGGTTATGTCTCGGTGGATTTAAAATTATCAACCCCTAAGCAAGTGTTCCACGCGCACCGTTAAAACGCCATTCGTTACCTAAATAGCAAATTCTAATCTAATTTTATCCCTGCCAAACGTAAAACTTGCGAAAACGGCTCACCCGCTCTGCGGTAAGAGAGGAAGTATCGACTTCATTTTAAAATTCATGGCATAAAATTTACATTTATATGCCAATTTCATTCCCTAACTGAGCCTCGGCGGTCGTACGCACACATCAGTATTCCGCACACATCGGCGCGGGTAGAAACCTGAAATAAAAAAAAAAAAGAAAATTGCGTTACATTCTTCGCTTGGCTGACAAGAAAAAGAAAATGCGCGAGGTTTAAATATGGCACACTAAATGGAACGCTTAGGCGACAAAATGCGGATAGAATATAAAATTTAAGGACACCTCCTTGTCTCTATCTAACTTGTTTTTTTCTTATACTCTCGTCTCGCTCTACAGTATCTAACGCGTGCCGCCTTTACCGCCCTAGGCTTAGCGGTAAAAGATAGACACGAGGAAATATCAGGGTTGCCTCTTACAGTATTATATATTGCACATTCATATTATATTCAATGACAAACAAATCTAACTTCGTTAGAAAGTGATTTAATGTAATTACGACTTGAAATGAGATTCTATTTTAACGTCGACAGCTCGTTTTAACGATAAATATTATATGAAACATTATTTACTACTAATAATATAACTTGACGGAAGCTGTTCAGTCTTATTTCTTATTTTATCTATGAATTTGAAGAATTACCAGCCCTAAAGATCTTGCCTTGAGATATGCGGATAACGTGATACGAATTAAAGTACTGGCTACCATTTTCTTAAAACTGCATAAAATTAAAAAGTAAACAAGTAAAAATAAAACGTATAATTCAAAACTGTTGCAATAAATCACAAATTATCTTACGAATAGAAAAATCAAAACAAAATGCGCTTCAAAGCGAACGTTAGCGTTGTGAAAGTTGAAATATTCGTATAAAAAGGCCGTGACATTTTCATAGCTCCAACCGCAAACGTTGAGGATAAAAGGGAATATTTCCCCTGCCCTCCTAGTGGGGGAAGATACCTAAATACAAGTCAATGTATCGACGCTACTCTTATTTACACCGACTTAGGGGAAAGGCGCCAATTGCGGACACAATACGATTTTCACGAATGGTTTTCGTATGAATTTGTTTGGTTTGCGTAAGTAGGCAATTCACTGGGGAAGAGATTTTTTTTGGTCTCAACAATTGAGCGAGAGGGTCTTGATTGTGAACGATGACAATTACTTCTGTCTTCCGAATTGTACACTTTTGTTTATCTGCGTTTGTTACGTGTCATAAATAGGAGAGCAATATTAATATGTATTTCTTCTTAACTAACGTCTAACATTATGTATCTTTAAATACGGTCTCACGCCTTTTTCGGATACTGATTTATATCTTCAAGGCATTTTAACCAATATGTCAATATGTGTATATTAGGCCCGAAATTTGGCAAGCTGGCAACTCTATTTATTACGATGTTTTTAAGCATCTTCTCGTGTGATGATAATCTATCGCTTGTTATTGAAAACTATTTTATTTTATAAAAAAATTATAAATATAAAAAGGTAATTACTTAAAAAGTTCAAAAATCTACAGAACATGTCCATCACTAGAAGTATAAACAACAGTTTGATTCTGAAATAATCATATATATCCCAACGAATTCCCATCAACCACATTGCCAAAACAAGCAAGTTATCCGGGATCCCCCCTAGGTGGTAGGTGGTCATTAAAGGAAACGAGCAGACCCATTACCGCCGCCCGTTCGGATTCTATTCCGTAATCAATGTATTTCGATTTGAGCCAGACTTCGGGGTTAATTAAAAACTCGGCTTATATACTCGGAGCTATTGATAATGAACATAAAGAGCTCATGTTATGTATTAGATATTAGATGTTATGTATTACAAAGAAAATGTAACACTTTAATACTTACAATGTTGAATGAATACCATTATTTATCGACATGGGAATTTTATAGGTTAAAGATTTTATACATTAGTTACGAGTCGTGATGGTCCAGTGATTAGATGTGAATTCCGATTCCGAGTTCAAACCAAGCCGAGCACCGCTGATCATGTGCTTATTTTGTATTTATAATTCGTATCGTGATCTGTGATAAAGAAAAATATAATGAGGAAACCTGTATGTGGAGGATAAAAATAATGCTACGTTTATGCACCAAATAATATAATTGTATATTTTTGTATTTAATTTTAATTTATCTGTCAAAATGTCCTTTCATAACCTACATTTATATATAAACACACACATAAGCTGCTATCGATCTATTCTCGTCTTAGCCAGACTCGTAAGCCAATTAAGCTTGCTTATTTTTTAAAACGATGCTTATGTCGAAGACTATTATATTCTTTTAAATTATTTTTAAATAACTAATTGCTACCGAGTATAGCGTGTCGGTAATCATTACTTATCTTAATAGCTATAAATAGTGCATTGAAAATAAAAATTACATGCTCCCTGTAATAAATGACTAAAATGAATTACTAAAATAATAAAAGCGTATTTATACAATATATTTGTTTCAATATTGGGTAAAAAAATATTTTTCTCGTGAAAACTGAATTGTTTTGGCCATTGTTCATTTGTTAAGCCTATTGTTTGAAACTATACACTTTTAATTGACTTTAAGTGTGACTACACGTGGATGAAATTATATATTAACTAGCTACTCGTCCGGGTTTCGCACGGGTGCACATAGTACTCTATAGAACAGACAAAATAAACTAAGAATTCCAAATTTTTTTTGGACTACGAACCTTTGGTGTACACGGATATACTTACCAAATTTTTATCACAAATCTTTGGCTTAGGAAGGCATAGACGATATAAATACAAATATACTCTTACGAGATCACTTCGTTGTCCGTCTGTCCGTCTGTCTGTCTGTCTATCCGTCAAGTTTCTTTTTTTTTAAATGCATAGAGGTTTAAAGTTGAAAGGACCAAATCGGTCAGCGGTCCGGAGCTGTGAAAATATCAAACCTCTACGCAAAGATATGGCCGTTTATGTTCCATGCAATTTGTTTCCCATACAAATGCAATCAAAATCTATAGGCTACTTCCCTTTGACTTATGAAATTTGGCAAGAAGCAATAGCTTGTAGCACAGGTATAGGAAAAAAGGGCTGCAAACCATACGATCTATTTAATTTAATAAAATTAGCTAATTCTTTCGCATTATCGTCTATTTTTGACTTTGACTTGACTTAGCTGGGGACTTAGATGACCCCTTGAATCCACGGGGCCGTGGGCTGAAGCCCAAAAAGCCATATGGTAGACCCGGCCCTGCATCGGTATCTGATTGTACGGAAGCGTCAGTGCGCGAGTCCGAATAGCACACCCGGTTTATTTCATACTATATATGAAGTCGTGAAGTAGGTTCATTTATAAAACAGGGTGAATTTTTAGTCTTATATATTACTTTGATTGTAAATAAAGTAAATATTTTTTTAAAGATTTGTATTTTTTTTTTATATAAATAGGAACTTTTAAATTCTAACATACGCCTCTGCAATGACACCAGTTTTCGCCTGACTGTTAGGGGGGGAGCGGGCTTTTAAAAATATAGATAATTCTTCCATGGGGTTCAAGTTTGCTTCGTAAGAAATGTCATCATCATCATGCGGCTCAGTTGTTCAGCCGTGAAAGCGTAACAGACAGACTTACTTTCGCATTTACAATATTAGTATAGACTGTTAATTGTTCATCTGTCATTACATTCAGAGATAATAAAATGTTTTATTTTATTTATTTAACATTCTATTGGAACACAGAACTAATGAATGTTTATAATCAAAGAAACCAACGCTTTAAAAGCATAAAGAGATTTCCCTTGACATATCCATCGTGTAATATTTCTTTTACGGCGACATTTTATTTTTATTCATTTACAATCAATTATTTTAATAGCAATACTATTATTAAAGGTTATTAAGCTGAGAATTGAATTGAATTATAAATGATTGAAAATGCTTTCTCGTAATAAATACAACGAACAAAAGAATTCACGAGACAGCTATCAATTGAGACATAAAGCGTACGGGCTGATGCGAAAATACGACTCAGACGTGCCTGCGCATGCGCCGATGCACCGACAAAGGTTATTTACCGAAAACACGCCTTATAAACGTCTTCATATAGCTACCGATCCTTGTATTTTTAATTATTCGTTTAGTAATTTCGATAACTTTATGCTTAGAGTGAATGGTAAACAATGTTTGACTAATATATTCCTTATTTTATTTAATATCTGTTAGTTTTAATGCACAATGTATAAAAATGTAAATAATGAATACGTAAAGGTCAAAGGTATATATTATCTACTGTAAGACATATATATTCATATAAAGGAGTATTAAGTTTTGGTCAATTCTTCTCGGTTGAATGTATATTTCAAACATCTGTTAGCTGTACTTTTAATTAGTTTCATTAATAGAACCTAACTACTAAGTTTATTTTAATTAAAGATTTTTTATTAAAATAAATTCTGATCAATATTATTCTAATTAATTTTACGATATCTATCGCTGAATATGTAAACAAATTCCTTTCAGGTCTTGAAAAGTCTTACAAACAGAGTTTACGAAAAAATCTCTGTGTTCATTTGTCAGAATTAAAAATCATACATCCATAAAAACCATGCTAGCTAATTCAAGTTAATTCAACAAGAAAATAATATTACAGTTTCTTTAAATAAAAATATTTATCGTTCTACAAAAAGTATAAAAACGTAACATAACTTTATAATAAGATAAATGCAATTTGACAGGATGCTACCAAAAGTAAATTTAAAAAAAGAATATCACAATTAATTAGATAATTGCTTTTCCCCTTAGTAGTTTTACTATTCCGCATTACTCATAATAACTGATAATTTAAAAAGAGTAGATAAATATCCTTAATTATAAACTGAAATTATATTACATATTTATGGAGTTATTATATTTCTCATAGCTAAAAGCAATTTAATGATAGCCTAAGTATAAAAGGGCATAAGATAAACGACTTTTATGGAAATAAATTGAGTTTATTATAAAATGTGATCTGTTCCGTAATTATTGTCAGTGGAATCCTTAGATGTTAAATTAATAGTTCTATTTATATACGAGACAATTTATAAATATGTCAGAATTGTAAATAGCATAATTTGTAATGATTTTTTTTATTTGAGCGTGCGATTTTATGTATCTGGATGGACTAGCTCACCAGATGGTAAGTGGTCACCACTGCCCATAGACATTGCCGCTGTAAGAAATATTAAACATTTCTTACATCATCAATGCACCACCAACCTTGGGAATAAAGGTATTATGTTCCTTGCGCGTGTAGTTACACTGGCTTACTGACTCTTCAAAGCGGAACACAGCAATACTTAGTTTTTATTGCTGTTTAGCAACAAAATATCTGATAAGTGGGTGGTACCTAACCAGATGGGCCTAAGCCTATTTGTGGGGAATGAAATAGTTACGGAATAAATTATATATACTTTATTGTATTTTTTTTTAATAATCTTGGTGGAACTGTCTGTTACACTACAAGTAAGATTTATCGTTTATCGTGTTCTATGTAAGTTATGTTTAAAACAGCAAAACAATTAAGCGAATCAAAAAACACTTATTAAATTTTGCGTAATACAAATTTTGGTAATAATTTAAATAACGCGTATAAATTAATCAATTGTCGTTTTTTATATGCATATAGTTAATACTTGTCTAGACTAAGTAAATGTATAAACTCGTTTGTTAGTTACGGAAAGTCGATATATGTTTTTGAAAGTCAAGAATCATATTAATATCAACATCTAATCTCGATTCTCCATTGTCCACAGGTATGGTTCCAGAACCGTCGCGCAAAATGGCGCAAGAAGGAACATACAAAGAAGGGCCCAGGGCGGCCTGCCCACAACGCGCACCCACAATCCTGTTCCGGGGAGCCCATCCCACCGCATGAGCTGAGAGCTCGCGAGAGGTGAGCAGATTACAGGCCAAACCTCTAAGGATAGCTTAGAAAATACGACAAATTAGCAAACTGATTGAAATAATAAGTTGAAAACTTCATAATATATACAAAAGTAATATATTCATGTTATAAGATCTCTTGGCGATGGAATTATACATACAGAATAATTATTATTAGATCATCAAATATGATCACCAAATGACAATATTGCTCATTGTCTGTGGACTGATGGCTTATGAACTTAATTTAATATCAGCCACAAAATACGTTATTGCCTTATAGCTCTGTCAGTAAAGCACTGTTAATAAATTATACCGCTTAACAATGTTAGTAGATCCTCAAGAATATCACTATTTTAGGGTATTCTTAATATATTCTATAAAAATAGCATTACAAAGAACAAATTATGAATATTTAAGTTGTTAACTTTACTATTGACTTCTATCTCTCTAAAATAAGGTTCTATACTAATTAGGCCCTACAATTTCCAACAGGGCGAGAAGAAGAAAGAAGCTGGCAAAGGCATTAGAGCGTCAAGCGAGAAAGCTGCGTGCTAAGGGTATCGCAGTGGATCTCGAAGCTTTGAAGGCGGAATACTTGGCACAGCACAGAAACAGTGGACTTTATTCGGATTCTGACGGAGAAATTGATGGAGAAGAATGCATGATAGATGTAGTCGGTGGCGATTCTTGTCACGATTCCGGACCAGAAGACTTTTCACTATCTGGAAGACTTCGCGCACCTTCTGGAACTGATGCTATCAATAATTCAGATAGTTCTACTTCAGACGGCCACTCAGCAAGAAACTTTAGCCCCCTACCCGATCCTCAGTCGTCTTTCTTCAAGCAGTTCAGCACAGCTGCTAGCAACTTCGACAAATTCGATTTCGACTCTGGCAGAGCAGTATCCTTAGACCTGAGCGGCAGTTCAAATACCGAACAGGACCTTTCCAAAAACGGGGGAACAAGAAAACACAATCCGTTCAGTATAGAATCCCTCCTTAACACGTGAAAATGACTTTTCTAGAATAAGTACGCCTTGGGAGGCTTCCGGATGTAACTTTTCTTTCACAGACTTAAACACTGGCATTTTGTGAAATGTTCCTTTGCTTTAATATTAATGAACTATTATCATTAGTTGTAATCAGCTTCGGTTAAGACTTATAGGTACCAGTTTACATATCCCTTTGTGAATATTAGGTAGGACTTGTATTATATAGTTAGTAGTGTAAATAGTAATTTTATATTTATTTCGTCTTGTTAATCTATTATTTTATTCACCGCGGGGCAATAATACAAAAAGATCTAAATATTTGTTAATCATTTACTATTTTATTTTTTCACATGTATATTTATTGAAAAATTAAAAGTTTAACGACCTTTCTCTATATAAAATATCGATCTCGTTTAACTTAAGATCCTATACTATTCTGAAGTAAATCAATAAATGAAAGTTTTTGGCGGGTTTGTTAATAATACAGAAAAAAGAAGCATCACTATTTTATTTTTTAATCTTACGATAACTATGGCTGAAGTGTTACCCTAATCAAAAAAGGTTACACGTTTTATGTTTTTTAAAATGACAGATTTTGGCTTTGTACTTATAAAAAAATAAACCTACTTAAAATTTAAAGCAGATATATTATGTAATTATCCAGATTTTCAATGAGTACATTTAATGAAACACGAATAAGTAACATGTAAGAATTTCGTTAAATGGTAACCACTGTAAGTCAGTTTTTTTTCGGTTTGACTAAACAAAGGTTGTGTACGAGGTATTACTAATGTCATTTTTAGTGTTTTAAGCAACGACATTATATTATTGATAATCTTTTCATCCACATATATATTAAAGTACTATTTTTTAAATCCATTAAGCTTTTATCTCATTAATCGTCTGTGCAAATAGCGGACATTTAACAGAAAATTAAGTAACTTTGTTCCATCACAAGCGAAGCGAGCAATTAACCTAATTGCCGACATTACAATATAATTTCTTACACGCCCCGCTTTACCACTTTACAAACTTAATAAATTGTCCTTTTATATTCGCTAAATAAAGTTTTTGCTACTGCACTCTTTATGTTGTCAAAGGACACCTGCTGATGTGTAAGTGAAATAAATTCCGAGCAAACAGAACCGGTCGAAGGTGTTACGAGTAAATATGAAACGCACAGCAATCCGTTGATTTCAATTTGTATGCTAAGCTGATAACTCCCGGTTATGATTTATTTTAGTGGAACTCAAAACTGGAATAACCTTTTCTGTTCATTTTCGATCTCGTATACTTAGAAAGTTACTGCAATTCCAACTCCCATTACAGTAGAATAAACTCCAATTTATCTAGCCATTGCCCGGCAGTAGAACGTTTTCAGATATGACTATATTTTACATTGGTAAATTTATCCTTAAGTTTTTATTGACAACCAGCTGAATCCTACGGCTTTACTCGCGCATAATTTATAAAACTACCTATAGCACACAAACCGTCACCCCCATTGTATCCTCTCAGGTGAATTAAAAGGTCTATATCCTTTCTCGAGAGTCAAACTATCTCCTTACCAAATTTCATATAAATCGCTTCAGCAGCTTAAGCGTGAAGAGACAACAGATATAGTTACTTTCGCATATATAATATTGGTGTAGATATTTGGCCAACAGTGACGTGATGACATACGATCAAACTCCATGTTTACAAAATTATAACAACATCATTAACTCAAAATTAATCTACGATTCCACTTAACCCGAATAACCTATTAAAATCTCATTGTTCTGAATAACATTTCGATATAATTAAATTATATAAAAATGTCCACGTAAATATGATTCCATAGGAGAGTCTCGAGTCGTAAAATGAGTAATTAATGTATAACGCGAGACCGCCGATAAGCGCCAATTAGTGCAACAATATGGCTGACCGCTTTATTGCCATTTTTACTCACAACACTGATAAAGGCTGGTCAACTATCGAAATTATAGTACTATGTTACACTAATATTTTATCAAAATACGATCTTACATATCGCTTAATAAAATAAAACGCGTAATGAGGATTCGATTGTAGCGTAAGCGACTGGTAAACTCAGTTTATTGGCGCTATATCGCTAAGTGTTTAGTGGATGGTCGGATTTATTTGCTTTATTATTTCAAAAGTTTTATTTAACTTATAAAGAAGGTCACTTTGCTGAGGTACATTGGGTCAAGCGTTAAATTTTATATTGTGGATTTGTTTCGCTTCGATTTTCTTTGTGTAATGAGAGATTATTTAATATATTCATTTTAAATGAATTATTTATGAAAGTCGAACGTTATAGGATGTTCAAAATAAAATATATAAATTTATATAAAATCTAATTTAAAAACATCAACTGAAACAATTAATTAGAAGAAATAGTTTACAGGTTATAATTAGTAAATTATTTATAAAATCTTTCTAAATAATAAAGCGCGAAAGATGAATGTTAAAATTTTATACACGTCATAAAAAATTGATTGGTTTTTGTTTTTGTGTTGTTGTATAGTTGTATTTTTGTTCCTCACGTACGCACGCAAGTCAAAATCTTTATGCTTTCTTCACTATGAAGTTACGGATTTAAGATTACACGCATTAATGTCAAATCAATGTAAAATACATTTCAACCAATGAAATCATATCTACGTATGTGTTACATTAATATAAACACACCACTCTCATGTTGACATTGACATGTTATAGTTCTCATTTTATACAGAACCCTAAAAATTATCGTAATGAAACAAATCTATGGTAAATCGTAAAATAATTTAAAAACATTAATTATTACACATATACATTAATATTATCAAATAAACACTGATACATCGCTTTCCAATAAATTTGTCTTACTTTATAAACAATATTTTATTGCTTGTAGGATAAATATGTTTATTTATAATAATAATTCTTTATGTATTCAAAACAAGATATGAAAAAAAATTAAAGTGTGTGGCAGCTCAATCACCTATCCGTCACTGATTAAGTAAAATCTTGTACTGAAGTTGGACCTTAAAATTTAACGCCTTTAGCTCACAAACAAACAGAAAAAAAAACAACAATATTGAATTTAGAATTATCGACAAAAACAAAAAGACTAGCTATAAGACTTTGATTTGTGTGTTTCACAAAGTAAATTTTATTTATAATTTTATATATATTAGTAATATTGTAATAAGGAATGACTTGTATGCGTTTTTGGTAATGGATTATTGTAATAGAAATAAGCGTAGACCACACTAATGTATATTTTGTAGCAGGAAACAATATGATAGGTACAAAATAATTAAGTTTATTTATATCTATAGAAGAAACGAGACGTGATACGGGAATATTTGTAAATTTATTATCACATTGATTAAGATGTAAAAAGTATGTTATGCGAGTAACTTATTGAATCAAAATATAACATTATTAAAACTGCACTTGTTTTTCACTACACGTCCCCTGTGAAAATTATCATTTATCCACATAAATTTGCACAGCGGTCGGTACAACAATGCCCCATTTTTTTAATGTCGAAGATTGCAGCGCGTCGAGCATGTTCGCCAATGCGGGAGTACCAGATTACTACACCGTGTTACTCAACGGAACAACTGTTTTTTGGGGACGTAATTGCAATCCAAAAAAACTGAATTGCTGGAAACCTTGTTTGTGGAAAAAGGTGTACATCGCTCTAAAAAGTATCATTTACTTAAAATTACTACAGGTTTCAGTACACAAATCTCTATGTATTTCACTAAAAATGCCAGAGAGTTTAGCACGCCAAGCTTGCTTGCCAATGCAAAACCAATTAAGCAATCCAAAGAATGAATTGCTTAATACTCAACTCACATATTCTAGAAAATTGTGTTATATAAGAAACTGATGGCTTTAACTTCCTCAAGAATGTTCATTTTACTATTAAATATTTTCTTTGTTTTGATGCACTTGTCTGTGTATTTCAATTTACGCATCATTGATCATTGCTGAACGGTTGTATGCCTGTAAATTTACTACAATTTAGTTCTTCAATAGGGAGACCTATTGACTTGACCGTACTTAAATCATCATATGATTGCCTAACACTGAAGAGCTTAGAGTCTAAATAGACAATTGAGAAAGAGTATGATGAATCGTACTTATTAGGGTAGGTACCACCCAGTCATTATATATTCTACCGCCAAGCACTACTCAGTATTGTTGTGTTCCAATTGCCCGTCTACCTACCAATGCCTAAAAAATACCACCCTCTATTTTATGAACCTTTAAATCCCAGCATAATATAATTTGCAACATTCTACATACAGTATAGTACATATAACGTAAACACGGCCAAGTTATGCCATACTATTGTAATAGACGAGTATCATATTGAACAGGCTATCATAATTGGATGAGACATACAAAATCTCTTGTCATTGCTGTGGTTCGTTGAGCAATTCCCACGTGAGGAGCCAATCCAGTACAGTAGCATGTCACGTCTAAAACGGACTTTTATAATTAAATACTTATATAACAGTTGTTTAATTTTGTGTTTCTACTGTTAATGGTAGAGGAGTTCCATCGTCTGGAGCCAATACTAGGTGTTATGTCAGGTGATGGTCATGTATCAATATATACCTTATCGTCGGAACTAAACAGCGAGGAAATCTTAACAGTCCCAGCGATACCAACAAACATTGCAAGTTAAATAAAATCTGATAAAATTGGTCTTTTTTTTAGACTATCTGAAATAATAATAGCTACATAGTATGATCGTTCTTTATATTTATAATCCGCAAATGCGAAACGATATATCTTTAGTATGTCCTGTCAGAGTTGATTTTATGAAATTATAACTATTTTTATTTACAATTAACATATCTATTATATAATTCCTGCTTTTTTAATATAATTATATATAGAAATCTGTTGATAACGTTAAATTATAAAAATATAACACTATTTTGCATTTCCCTTAAAACAACAGAAGAGTATTAAAACTTACATATAATTAAACATTTCGAAGCAAAAAAAAGATTAACAAAAAACCATACCACGAAGCAAGAGACATGAGGAATAATTTTTCGGTCGAATTATTTAAGCATAATTGTAAAATTTGCTCAAATTATTCGCCAAATGTTAAACCGTTGAGAAACGCCGCTTTGACACCCGATACCCGTATCAACGTACAGACGCGAATGCGTGACATTACGGCTCGAGTTCAATTGAATGGCCAAAGGGTAAAATGCTTTTTAGCTGGAACACTTAATTTAACATAAAGTAATTAAACATTGAGAAAGAAATCGCTTAATTACTTTAAAATTTTATTTGTTGTTAAAGATAAAACGCGGGCATTTTTGTCTTTAATTAAAAAATCTTTTACTAATAAATTAACGTATATTATTAAGCTATTTTACAAGTGTTGCAGAAATTAGATATCTGAACAATATAAATCATATTAAGAAACTCCGACGGATGTCGTCCTGCTCGTATAATATTGTGTGTACACAAATTGTCATAGCGAACGTTTAAATAAGTTAATGTGCTACAACGCCATCTAACGGTGAGTTAAAACAAAGCGGATCGTATAAAAAATCTTTGATTTAAAAAAAAGTATGCCAACTTTCAAAATAATTTGTCAAACGATGTCGAGGTCTATTAATATCAAGCAAAAACAAACATTAATATTTGTATATTATTAATACAAGGCATATAAGTTATATCAAATTAAATTTCGATCATTTTCTATTAAGTATGTATAAAATTTTATATCGATAATTATAATGTATGGCTATTTCAAACACATTGCAAATATTTTAATCAAATTATTATGTTGTCATTAGTATAATCATTTAATTAAGAAACAATGAATAAATTAACATCTGCTCAAAAAGTTTCATTTGAAGGTATATCAATATATCTCTTGTAGAATAACAGTATAAATCCATTTCTTCAAATATGCCTAACTTTTCATTAAACTTAACGAACAAGACTATATTTTTATATAAAAATAGAGGACACCGGGCGATTTTTAAATTGGCTATTTATCATAATTTTTAGTGAACATTATTTTTGGAAACAAGATTTTAATCAATAATGCCAATTAATAATACGCCCACGTGTTTATGGATCGTCGGTTAATAATGTGCAAACAATTCTCTCGTTACTTTAAAATATCGTTGTAAAATTATTTCGAAATAAAATTGACAATAATTTTAAACATTTTCATTTATTACAAAATTAACCATATTTTATATGTGTTTATTTGTACCAGTTAAAACTGTATCCCGATCAAATTTAACTTTTTATAGATAAAATTTACTAAAAATATGTACTAAAGATAGATTAGGTTAGTTTTATATCTATTTAGCATCTATAAAATAGGCAATAAACGTCCGTGTAGTTCTTGTAATGAGATACATTAAATACAGTTGAATGGCCTATGCCATTACTAAAAGGGACTTTTGGTTAACAAAAAAATGAGTACTTTGGACTAAACACAAGTCTTGTCAGCTTGTCAGTTTCATTTTAATAAGTGTTTTAGTGTTAATCTGACTGAATGTAATGTATACGAGGACCACAAGTCAGGTAATTTCCTAAATGACACGCTCTCAGAAATAAAACGTAATAAATATCATTAGTCAAAGGCTATTTTCACTGAAAAGACTAAAGTGATCTTCAATGGCAAAGGGTTCTGACTGTAGGTTGTAAAAGTTTTGTTACTGGACTGGTATTCAAATTTTAATGAAGTAAATACAATAATAAGACTTATCTCTGAGTATTGATAAACTAATGACTGTATCTAGTAAAGGCAAAATTCGAGATAAAATATTTTTAGCGGTGAAACACACAAATTTGATTCTTATTCAGGAATTGTAGTAATCTTATTTATATTATAAATGCCAAAGTTCGGATGAATGTTTGTTATTCAATCATGCCAGAACGGTGAAACGGATTATACTTTCGAATAGCACATAGGATACTTTTTATCCCCATCGCACGCGGACTGTAACTGGTTTATTATATACCTTTGTAGTCCTACTGGTTTTCTGTGCAAGCCTATCTGGGTGGGTGTCCCACGCTCATCATTTATCTACGATATTATACAACAATAATTGGAGGGTGAGTATCAGTACCATAAATGGTACATGGAACATAGAAATTGTATCCTATGGTAAACAGCACATTGGCGCAATTGCATGAAGTCCTAAGAAATTTATAAAATGTTGTAGTACACAAAGCGTCACCCCCTTTTACCCCCAAAATAACAATGATTGTTTCCCCTTACACACTCACACCACCTTTTTACACCATTAAAGGATGATTTTTGTGATATAAGCTAACTTTGCCGTCCCCGGAACTAAAAGTATTTCAATACCAAATTACATCTAAATTGATTCAGCAGTTTAAACGTGAAGAGGTAACAGACAAATTTACATTCACATTTATAATATTAGTAAGGTAAAGTCACACCCTATGTAGATCGTATAGTTAGTAGCACATTAATACCGTTACAACACAAAATTTAAGAACTCTCTAACCTATCCAAAACAATCCATATCTTATCAATATTTAATTTTAATTGGCGACTCTTAATTTAAAATAACTAAATCATAAATTAGTATATACACTGCACTATAGCTCTTATGTACTTAAGATAACATCAATAATTGTATTCATGCGAAATCACGTGTACATAACATACCCCACATGTATCAATAATAGTTATTGGAATTTAGCCGTATCTCGTAACACGTGATACATTATTCATAATATAATTTGCATAATTAATAATGGATCCTCGAGGCGGGACTTATATGATAATATCTTCATATAGCCATACATCGAAATTAACTGCTTTTGTATATGAATGTCGTCGTTGAGAAATTATCCTTATGTAAAAACATCTATCACGCTTCATTAGTTAAATCGGCTTATTAGTTCAAGGTAATAAGACAACGGGTGATAAAAATACATTCTATCAGTGAAAATGTTAATATCTCATGCGAACTACGCAACACTTGTAAGTGATGCTACTTAGATCAGTATTGATCGTCTGTGTGATGTAAGCTTTAGCTTCATATCGCAATAAATTGACTTGGTGACTAATTTCGTGATTAATAATACTTACGAAAACAGTTATGTTAACATGATATTTCAATAGGATTACGTTTAATTTTTTTATGACCTTATTCAGGTTTTTTTTTTAATATTTATTATCTATGATACAACCTAATTCGATTACTATAAACATTTATTAAAAAAAGTGCTAAAAGTCGAAGAAAGTTATAACCCTTACTTTCCTAACCTTGAGAACTGATGTTATATCCCTTGTCCCTGTAGTTATACTGGCTCACTCACAAACCGGAACAGAGCAGTAAGTATTGCTGCTTATTCTAACTATATTACTAGTTAGGGCACTACCAAGATCATTTGTAGATTGATATCTTTACTGAGGATATATTAAAGCCTTTTAAGATCAAAGTTCATTGTTGGCCTTATATTTTATTTAACATAAATAATTTACATTAATAGATTATCAAGGCTACCAGTATTGTCGAAATAACAAAAACAGACAGACGCTCTGATTTCATAATTCGAACGTGTATTATTATTACTTTGGTTTAAAATATGTTATAGCATATTTCAACTTTCACAAAACAACCAAAATGAATAATATGACATCGTAATATTCGACGCACGAGATGATAGTTAGCGATTTTCTCTAATGTATGCCATTTGTTATTTCAATGCTCGATGGTTAGTTGAACTTCGAAAATATATAAAGAACGACTCATAATCACAAGAAGAAATTGCAACATTTTGACTGCTTGTACTTTCTCGGTGTTAGAACTGGGTACTTTATAGGTATAGTATAAATTCTTAAACCAATTTAATATCGTAATACTAAATAATTTCTACACAAAATAAAACAATAAGTTTTTCGTATCTCATTGTGAATGTTTGATAATAAAAAAAAATCACAATTATATTTCACAAGTGTCAAAACGTTCTGTGATGTGTATGAATAAGGGAAATATTTTTTTTTGTAATTAGTCATATACCCGATGGAATATTCCATTGGAAAACACTTTAAAGTTAGTATTTCACTTTTCATCCCCAATTTCACGTCTTAAGTGATGGATTTAGAAAAATCATTCTTTCCTGCTCACCTACGTTTTATAAGGAATTCGGTTTAATCTGTTTTAAGTTGGGCGTTGTATCTCAGTCAGTCATGGAGACCAATTAAATCCACATACGAGTATATATTGATTTAATTTGGTATTTAATGAAAGTAGGCTAAGTAGGTAAGTAGCAATTTCGAATCGTAATTTTAGAGGATGCAATTAAATTTATGCTACCGACGGTTTAGAATAGATTCTACCGTGAACAATCAACGAGAAACTCAGTAGTTACTATTTTCCGATAAGCAGTTACAACTATTATTAAATACAACAGATTAAATAATTACTTATTTCGCATGGAAATCTACGTATGATATTGATACCTACATGAATACCATTCCAAACCACTCGTCCTGTTATAGAAAAAATTGTAAATCGTAAATCGTTATACTCTTGATGTCAAAACGTCAGGCATGCGCCTGGGCACATTTTTATTAAGTCATCAATAATACTTACAGACAGGCGGACTTCATACTTCGATTTCATTCCCTTAGTCCATACAATTTTGAAATTTATTCTCGTGGGTATAAACTGGATTTCATAGTTTAAATTTTCTTTTGATATTATTCCGAACATACACTAATGGGTTGAAGCTCGGTGGGAGTGCTGGCGACTCCAAAACCTCGACTTGGATAGGTCTTAGGTATTTGGAATTTGACGCTACCGCGTAGGGGAGGGGGGGAGAGTTAAATCATACATTGAAAGAAAACTATCTCCAATATATGTAAATGTTCGTTACTTATCGTGCCGCAGACTAAAATTATAAAAAACAAATTTTCTTACTATACAAATTAATAATTTGATTATATTATAGATACGTTATACGTCAAAAAATAACTGAAACTCGGTGAAAAATTAAAATCGTTCTTTTCTTTATTCAAATTACACAAACTGACATAAATGGCCAGTACGTAGTTCCCGTTCCTTTAATTATGTCAATTACGTTTGAAAAATCAATAGAGTTTTTTTATTCCAAAGTTAAAAATAGACCTATATAATTTCGTAATCATTTTGACTCTACCTTAATATTTAGAATGTTGGCAAATTGTTAGTGACTTAGATTTATAACGTAGTTTCTCTATAGCGATGGGCGTGGTGTACCGATTTGTAATAATCAATAGATTCAGGCCATAACACCGCTTAGAACGCGATCGATTTTAATTTAAAACAGTTTTATTACTTTAACTTTATTCAAACATTTGAATTTAGAAAATACAGAGTTATTTATTTTTTATACGTGCAATTAAAAAAAAGTTACATACTTTGATTGTTGTGTGACGCCTCTTTAAGCGGAGTATTATTGTTTTGTTATTGTTTAAAAAATATAATTCAATGTTAGTACATATTTTATTAACATTCGATATCAACATTTAGCAGATATTTTTTGCAAAAAATCTATTACTTTTTTTAGAAAATATTTTTAAATTGTTAGAGTAGTTTAATTTTCCTTATGAAATGTTACCTTTATGTTATTTATTATAGGTTACCACTGCTTATAGACATTGGCACTACCCTATATCCTATACATTAATAGCGTAAGCCAATTTTTGTCCCAGTCTTTATGGGACTATAGCTGATAGCTGCACATAAGAAATCGGTTATGGTCTTATTTTGAAGAGTTCCAGCCGTTGATGAACCGAAAATTAAAGACGATTCTTGATTGTAAATTACGAAATTGTTACGATTTAACAAATAATTAATTTTAGAGAGCGGAAAAAGTTACTGGCCGGGTAGAGACCGGTGCTATGGCCGTATATAAAAAAAAAAAACAAATTTAAAATGTGCGAACAGACGTATCAGGTTACAATGAAATTAAATCATAACAAAACCTGTCATAGGTTTCGAAATTCCTAAAAATCTGTTGAATAAACGCGAAGTTTCGCGGGCTACCCACTATATTAACCTTGCATCGTCAATCTGCCACCAATCTTGGGAACTAAGATATTATGTCCTTTGTGCCAGTGACTGGCTCGCTCACCCTTCAGACCGGAACACAACATAGTATTGCTGCTAGACGGTATAATATGTGATAAGTTAGTAGTATCTACCCAGACAGTCTTATAAAAAGCCCACAATATATTGTGTATTAAATTCATATGTAATTACAATGAATTACTCACTCCTTATAACGAAAATACGTACTATTGATACAAGAAATAAGAATAAACTTGTAACCCCTACTTTCCGTTACAGTACAGAGAACGTTTTTGGGAAATGGTGTACGCATATATAATAAAATAGCGTTTAAAAAATTTAAAAAGTTTATTAAGACTAAATTAAAAAATAGTTCTTATTATTCATTAAAAGATTACTTTAAAAAAAACCGCCTGGATTTAGGCTCGGGTTCCATCACAGGACACTAATTTTGAAAAACAGCATTGTAAATCTGTTTATTTGAAAAGAGCAACTATGCGAGTTTCTTGCCGTTTCTTCTCGCAGGAGGCTGCTTACCGAAATGGTGGTAGCGTTTAAATATTGACAATTCAAAAATGCTTCATTGTGAAGTTTACTTGATTACAATACATTTGCTTTTATTTGAAATTAAAATACATATTGTTATTTGTTATATCGTTCTAAGTAAATATACAAATACGCTAACCATTGTATGGTCAGTAGAAAATAAAATTCTGGATGTACTTGCTATTGTGGCTATGCGAGTGGTGGCCATAATATATATATATATGTTGATACACAGAAAGATGACGTACGACTCTGTTGTTCTGATTCACGTACTTAACTAACCAACATCATATTGTTATAAATCTCGACATTAGGTGAACTTGTATTTAAAAAATATGTATCCACTTTTATGTTTGATTAAAAAAAAATTAGTAACGTAATACTGATGAATTATATGGATTAAAAGACTAAATATATGAGAAGTATGTCAAAAGAAACTATCAGGTATATTAGTCTCCAATCCAATCGAAAAATTCAATCAAAAGTAAAACTACCATTGATTTTTGATAAGGATAATTTAGATGGTAAGTTATTTACAATCAATAATTAATGAGTAATTACTTTGACTTGGCTTGCGACTCTTGGACGAATATGAAGCAATAATCGTATAAATCTTCTGACTTATTATATTATGAACGGTTTCGCCAATACCGCTGAGACGGTTAAATGGATTCTAATAAATTTGGGCATAGAAGTAAATTTTGTCGTTTAATAAACCAATGATTTGTTTTCATAGTCTTTTATAATGAAACGGGACGTTATTTTTTATTTACTATAAACAAAGTAATACCTATAATAGAAATAAAATAATAAAATAATTAGAGAGTAATATTGGCTTATAATAATTTATAATATGACTCTATATCAAAATCGAAATATTATTTATTCAAGTAGATTCATAATCATCGAAAAGTAGATTCTACTGAGAAGAACCAACAAGAAATTCATAAGTTACTCTTCTCCATTTTAATTACAGAATATGTCAGTAAAGTACAATTAAATTTTTAAATATCCTGCCTAGAAATCAATAAATAAACAGGTGTAAATAATAGGTATTATTAGTTTACCTTTCCTCCTCGTGTCTATACAATGATCAACGTCGTCTCTTTCAAAAATATCAAATAATATAAATACAATAAATAAATAAGTATTTAAACTGACTCGTATACCGCGATGACAAAGAGCTTGACAATCTGTTACGCCGTCTCTCCGCCACAGCATTTGCTCGCTTGTGTATATGTGACACATATATTATATATACTTCGTTGCTATATAAGATTATAATAATAAGAAAAATATATTCACTATTCAGATAAAAATCTAGTCTTTATTTATTTTACTCCATATTTAATTATGATTACTTTTAATAAACATCAATTTTTAAATCATCTAATTATTGCAATTATTTCCAGCTGAAAATAATATCGCGCCTGCGTTTGTGAAAGCCCTTTTAACCTAATTATAGTTTATGCAAATGAAAACATTCATTTCCAAATGATTCAATTCAGTGCGGCTGACTTTTTCATTTAGTTAGGTTATCGGTCTACATTAATCTTTTTACCAACCCGGAGTGAAATAAATATATGTCCATTTCGTATTGTATTCAGGATCTTTTATTATTTTCAAGTTAAGCTTTTTAAAATCTAATTACTCAGATTATGTTTTAATTAGACTGCCGACGGATGAATGATTATACTGACTTAAAATCAAATGTTTTAGGGTCTCCCCTCTATGTGGGGAAAAAACGTGTACTTGATCTCATCCCACTCGATCTTTAGTTTCACGCTGCACTTTACTTTTCTTCCAATGCTTTTGACTTCAACTGCAATGGTACCCCAGAATAGATAAGACATGGTTTCGCTTCAGTAGCAACATGATGGGTTAATGGATTTCATTACGTTCTAACAGCTGTACGATAGTTATGTTGTTAAAATATACCAAGTATACGAAGGCTCATTGCGAGATTAATTTGGTAACATTTCACCTTTTCCACCCGAACAGAAGCAAAATGTTCACGTTATACTTGAATATTTTCAGTTTAGTTCTACGTGTTAGTTTTCGTGACTACTAGGTCTAAATTGCGAGATCTTATAAATATTCTTCATGTGCCGTCATCTGTTTCCTCAGTCTGTAACACTACAATTCCTCTTCTTTCGAATAATTTGAAGACTCTATGCCGAAGAGCAGTGATGTGTAAATCTGCATTCCGGATCGCATATCGTGAGTTTTCAGATATTGTTTTTAAATCGCGTTTCGGCTGCTTCGTTATGCAGTCAACCCGCTTTGATTTTTATGAATATCTGTAGCTCAAGAAGTAAAGGTCGTAAACATAGAAGTCATATGGGATGTCAGGTAAACTAAATTACACGTATTTAAATTTATTCAATATCTGTCCTTAATATGTTTAGTCAAAGTTGAGTTAATTAAAGTCATACATTCTAATTATAGGATTAACTCTAAAATTAATAGCAAAATATACAAATCAATTTAAAATCCGCCTAAAAAAATACAACGTAATAATAATTGTAGTCTTGTGGAACTTGGATGTATTTTTTAATAAGTCGTATAATCGTAGTACAATTCCACAATAGGATAATGATTGCCTGAGTGATCGAACAATGATACAAATCGCACCAACACGCGGCCTAACGTAATCACTTAATTATTGGGCGACACCTCAACCCACGTCAGGGCTGACGATCTTTTCATAAAAATAATAAGTTTTCACATTAAATCACCTGTATATGTACTACGTGCTACAATTAAATAGATTATTAAATAAATATGACAATATTAACAAAAGAATAAAGTAACTGCCTGTACACTTTTCACAGTTTGGTAAAGGCCTCCTCACTTGAGGAATAGGCTTTCATGCGTGTTGGTGGTTACACTTGTGGTAGAATATCACACACATGTAGGTTTCGTGATAAATTAAAAACACAAATTAAGTACATGAAACCTCATTGCTTGCCCGTACTTGATACAATTTTCGATAAAGACTCATATATGTCTAGTAATGCCATCTGAAATATTTCAGTCTATTACTTAACACTAGTGATAACTGCTCACTTCAAAGGGATTAATTAAAATGTCACGTATATGTTTAAACTTGCATGGATTTCAATTATACTTATTTGAACTTCCGTGGGTTTAACGTCATCGCGAAGATCGGTTGAGGTGTAGAATTTTCATATTATTATATTTATATCTATTATTCTTTTAAAAATTAAGTTTTCATATTGTATTATAAAGTTGAGTGAATTATAAATAACGATACTGTTTATTTTATTAATATATATTTATTATCAATTTTAATTGTTAATAAACAAATATTTTATCTATGATTTCAAAGCCCTAAATAAATTCAAGAACACAACCCCATTGTATTTCTACGCCTACCACATTTTATTATATCAATTTGTGGCCATTGGACGCAGAGTTTTTGGCCTAATTCATTTATAATTACGGGATCGGGACATTTGGAACTACGTCATATGAATATGAGCTTCATATCAGATCTTGATAATATGTTAAGCATTACACAAATTGGAGTTATAACTATATGTATGATGTATATCACTGGAACCATGTATTTCTTAGTAGTTTTTTTTTTTATAATTACGTCTACAATTACGTATATTATTAATTATTTTAATATTAGCTTTTTTGATTTGATTACACGTCGCACTTCGCTTGCTTCGAATTAAAAAATAAAATTAAAATTGTATATTTTTATACGTCTTTGACTTATACCATTATCTGTTAAGAAATTTGCACCTAAGAGTTAGTTAGGGGAAGACAGTGTAACCCCGTGATCGGAAAGCGCTACAAGCTTTGTGCGTGATTTTTCTTATTTTTTCTTTTGTTCAGAGATCACTCTCGTGTCGTAAAAGTAAGGAAAAATAATCATTTTATAATTTTCTTACGTGATCCTAAAAATTGCGACACACAACAACACGTTCGTGTAAGAATGCCGTAACTCACTTCATTAAGACTTTTACAGGAAATTAAAAAGTAGAGAAGTTGAATTAAATAATTAACTTTCCTATTATGGGCACGACTTTATTATAAAAAAATATAAGCGGTTAGTAAGTAAGACCTTCTAAGTTATTGCTCAGTGGAATAGTGTCACGACACTTCGTGTTATGTAACGAGGAGGTTTTTCATAATTTTAAGTTTTCTTTAACACTAAGGTAACAATGGTTCACTAAGCAATGGTTGCATATAATTATATGCAACCTCTTTATGAAATTGAATTATAAAATACCTAATTTGGCACTTGAAAACTCAGTGAAGGTTTACAGATTTGAACCACTCGATCTATTTCGTATTTTGAGTCGTCAATAATCGTATCTCCTGAAACGCGTCGTCCGTGCCTTTGGTGTAAGGCATCTATTCTTGGGATTTGCGTTATTCCGATATGCCTGCATGCTTGTATTACCAGACAGCAATCGCAATCAAAATTTTAAATATTATTGACAACTATATAGTAAGTTTTAAATAGACTCTTAGTGGACTATATTGACTCGAAATGTCGCATCGTGTGTACTATTGTACTGTACTGTACTGTAATCATATAAAATCAAATATGAAATGGTGGTTGTCTACGGATTCACAATATAGCTTATTAACAGGTAATCATTATTTTTATTGCTTTATGGACTATATTGTTAAATCATTTAAAAAAATAGTAAATAATACCCGTAAACTTATTGGGTCAAGGCCTGTCCATATAAAGAGAAAGCTTTTGAACTCATTAGACGCTGCTCCAGAGCTCAGTGTTGGAAATACATTTGATGTTTTTAATTTTATTAGACACATGCAGGTAACATCACAATGATTACTTTTCGCACCAAGCAAATGAGAACTTAGTAAATCTGCTTATATTTGAACCCGCTTTCTTTGATAAGATATCTATGTGTTATTGTTCATTTTGGTTATTGTTTAATGATGACACTCTAAGGCCTAGAGTCTAGGCAATGACCCTCTCGTCGTTTTTAATTATATTTAAAATTATACGGCACTTTATACCTACCAGTTAAACTTAATTTTTTTATTCATACAAATTCCTTCCTACTTATAAGATTTGAGTTGAAAAACACTAATTTCTGATTATACACAACTACTGACCGGTGTATTTTAAATTTCGTAATAGAATAGCCATCGATTCTAAATAATCCAATTAAAAAATATATATATTGAAACTGAATCACTCTATATATAGTCACATATAAATAAATTCAAACGGATACTTTGAGAAACGCTTATTATTATGTATGCAACCTCTTTCGATAAGAAGTTACAGATAATGATAAGCGTGGTAATAGAACTTGATTTTTATGTTAGTGCTATTGTTTTATATACATAGTTATTACATACATAAATAACATACATACATAAACAGCCTGTAAATTTCCCACTGCTGGGCTAAGGCCTCCTCTCCCTTCGAGGAGAAGGTATGGAGCATATTCCACCACGCTGCTCCAATGCGGGTTGGTGGAATACACATGTGGCAGAATTTCGTTGAAATTAGACAGATGCAGGTTTCCTCACGATGTTTTCCTTCACCGCCGAGCACGAGATGAATTATAAACACAAATTAAGCACATGAAAATTCAGTGGTGTCTGCCTGGGTTTGAACCCGAAATCATCGGTTAAGATGCACGCGTTCTAACCACTGGGCCATCTCGGCTAGTAGATAGTTATATTATTAAAATACCTTTAAATATTTTACTCTTAATATTTGTATGTATTTAAAAATCAGTTCTGATGGTCACATCAGTCGAAATAATACTTGGTATGATGTATATTTTGATAATACAAGTTAGCAACGAATATAATAAAGCAATTTAACGCGATTAGAATCATGGTTTTACGACACGATCAATTGTTTTTTTTGTTTTAAAAAAGTTTCTATTAAATATATTAAAGTAATCCGCACTTTTTAATATTGCTATATAGTTTTTTTTTTTAAAGTTAACGGTAAATCGTTTATGTTATATTTTACGTTCCTATTGGATACTTCTGTTGTAAGTGAAGATCCGTAAGGTTATTTTTTCTTACATCTTTCTATCTCTAAATTTTCTCATTGTATGTACCTATTTAGGGGAACCATTTACAATTCGTATGCGTATTAGTATACAAGAGAGCATAGATATATAATATTGTTTGGTATATACACGAATGTATATAAATTGGATTGCTTTTAAGGCGTTTTAATTGCTTCAGTCAACAAATGAACAAAAAATATTACATTAATAGTATTTACATTGATTTTATTTATTAAAATTAAAACTTGTGTGTTGTTCGTATTCAATACGTAATATAGTTCATCTGATTGAATTGAAACTTTTTACGGAGGTTGCAGTTATAATATCGAATTAAAATAGATGGCGCGGGAGTCGTGTCGTTAAAACAAAAACAATCGCAGTCTTGCCGGGAATCAGCTTTTTTATTGTACCAATTATCTGCTATAAGAAAGATTTATCAGTCATCGTTGATTGCAAAAGTTTCTCCTTCCCTAACTATTTTCTAGTAATTTTTAAATTAATTATCTCAACTATGTCCGAAAGAAACTCGCTCTTTATACTAATTAGTAATTACATGTTACAAAATAAAAAAAAAAAAAATTTATTAGTAACGCGATTTAGTTTAGATATGCATGTTACGGTATGTAGGCTTAGTGAGCCAGTTTAATAAAAAAGTTACTAAGTCAGATAGATTGCATTATTATTCTGAATCCCAAGATTTATGAGTAAAGGTCACCTACAATTAGTTTGCAAAAAGTAATTAATTTAAGATTTGCATAATATACATAGTGTGGTATACCGGAATTTGCTATATTCTTGTTCTCCTCCTTTCTAATGATATTATACTTAGATGATTCTTTTTTTTTATTATGTTAATCTTAAAAAAAACTTATCGAAATAATTCTTTTTTTTTTTGGTAACGTAATTTAAAGTTTTATTCTGGTCTTCGATTCTTATAATCGTTGAATACGTTTAATAGATTTGTTTTTCTTCCAATAGATATGATCGAAAATCATTTCAGGAGTTACATTATTTATTTTTATTTAGTAATACAAGGAATATAACAAAATGAAGCGGCCAAAAACCTAATAAAATCAATATAGTTTAAGAAACAATATGAATACTTTTTACCAGTTTTGTCTAAATACTTTTACATGAAATAGACAAAAAATTTAATTTTTATATAACTATAAATTCGTCACAGTTCCAAACAAGTTGATTTCGTATTTTAGACCACAATAAAGTATTAGCGTTAAAGAACGTCACCTGGTTTTATAATTTACAAACTCTGAACAAGAAAAAATTACTAAATCAAATCAGAGGCATAAAAAATATTGATCATTCAATTATACGATAGCGAGTACGTCTTATAAATCAATCTGCTATAAAGAACATTACAAATGAACCTTATAACCATAATAAGGCTGGACAATCTAATCCACTGTAACCCGTAATTGTATTACCAGCCTATAATCAAAAGCGTATCAGTCGAAATCAATTTCTCGTCGGACGATTTAAAAATTAACATACAAAGGTCTATCTATGTACTTAACCGACCAGTATAAAATGATCCATCATACATTCTTAAGCATTTTATTCTTTAAAAAATATATATTTTGCTACTAAATCATTCAACATTTATTAGTTTTGCTGTAAAAAAATCAAATAAACACTTTATATAGTGTCGGCCCGTGGCGTTAACTAACTGAAAACTCAAATGCAAGATCGTATATTTTGGATGTTATTATTTTCTCATTTGCTATTTTATTCTGTAAATTTAACTGTCTTACATTTAAATCTCAGTATTGTTTGGATTTTGAAAACTCGAAGATGAATGTATATCCCCTTTAATTAAAAAATCACGTAAAAATGTTGATTCTGCGCCTGAAGTTTTTCATGCCGAGTCGGATTGCCATTCCATCGGATTATAAGAGTGAGGGAATACAGAGTGCGCCTATTTTTGCGCACTTGGTAAGCCTCGTAGATAATGCTCATTCTCTTCCGTCGCCGTTATCGTGGTCAGGAAGAAGAGTATTCGCTATTATAACATTTAGATTTGTATCATTTGTCACAAAACATGTCTAATAGTGTTTGTAACCTTGCGAAATTCCTTAACATTGATATCAATTTAAACCGGTATAATACGCATTCCTAGTAAAACAAAGGAGCAATAAATAACGTTGCTATTACTATGAATTAATTCGTTCCACCTAGTAGCAAATCCCTAGTGTATATGGGATATATTATCTGTAAATTTTATTTCGTATTTTTAATCGTTTTGAAATTTAGACTTTCATAGCGGAGATATCGTTGTAGTAAATAGTGGCTAACGTTTGGCCACTGAGTACACGCACACTGTTAGAGTAGGATGGCGTTTGACGAGTACCAAGCGTGACGCACACCAAGATAATTAAGTTGGCCTGTTCTTTTTAGTTCTTTTGTAGTGCGACACTCTATCAAGATATGTATTCAATCTAAGTATATACTATTCGATCTTGTGTAAATAAGTGTATATAGTAAATTTTAACATTGTATATCTTTATTTAACAAAACAATTGCCAGTCTATTATTAACATAAAAAGACTAGATAAGAAAAAAAAGAACCATCTACGAGATACTTTAACCTGCTCATAAACTTTACATAGGTGGTGAACGGTAAGTAGAATAATTGATGAAAAGTTTATGTCATTAGTAATTACAATTAGACATTCGAACGAAGAATACAAATTACCGTATGCGTACGAGCTTCTTCTCTCATATTAGATTGGTTTATTAAGGATAACTTAATAAACCAATCCAAAATCAAAAAAAAACAATGATATCCCGAACAGACAAAGAGATAAATTAATATAATACTTATATAACAAAAAAAATACAGTTACATTGAACAGTCAAAATAAAAATGTTAATTATTTTATTAAGTACCGTTTCTAATTAAGAACTTTAATATGCTCTAGAGCAGGGGTCTTCAAAATACGGCCAGCAGCGGCCCGCAAGCCTCCTACCGATCAGACTACGGTAGCTGCTTAGTACAGACATAAAAAATACGCATATTCTAAACTATACTATGTATATATAATGACTAATTGAAGAAATATCTTTAACTCTTACGTAAAATATTTAACGACCCCTGATATAGAGTTATTAATGCTTACGAATATTTTTTACTTCGTATTTCAAATAATAACTATAATTAAAAGTAATCATGTGTATGTCAGTGCGCAGTAAGACCTTTATCGTACGTATGTTTATGATATTTATTAATGAAAATTTCAATAATACCAATTTAGCCATTAAATACCTACAAGGTTATACATGACAGTTGAGACGTTTACCGATTCAATGTGTAATTATTTTCATTCAAATATCATTCGGCAAGCTCACTCATTATCATTTTTATACAATTATTTTCATAATTACCTAACTATATAGTACAAAACAAAGTGATTAATACTAGTTGTACGGTGGTGTTAAGATACATTTTTTTAAATATATACAGAAATATTATAAAAGCAACTGTATGATCAAGTGTTATCTCTCATAAAGATATGGCTTATGCTATAAGACACTTAAAGATAAATGTATTTTAAATGTTATGGTATTTTGTTTAATACCTATTGCCAGCGCTTCACTCGCGTTTTAGGGGTTAGTTGTCAGGTAATATTCACACAATAAATATATAGATTATATCCTATGTGTTTATTCTGTTGTATAAGCTATAATATAAGTAAGAATAGTCCTTATGAAGGGATTTTTTTTTTTAATTAGTTTATTAATAAAAAGATTCCTGCCTTCCCACATCTCAACGTTCCCAGCGAGTCTACCTAGTCCTAATAGATATTACAGCACGCCCCTTATCTTTTTCATGCTTTCCAAACATTTTTTAATATCATCGAAATTATCGGTCAAATCACTATTATAAAATGTTTCAGATTACTTCAAACTATCATTATATGTTTCGTTTCGTTTTATATCAATCACATTGTAGGCTTTGATTGTATTCGGAGCAAGCGAGCAAAAAAAATGTCTATTGTGAATGTAAATGTTTAATAGTTATTTACTTCAATGTTTGTATTTAAAAAAGTATTTCATGGTGGACATTAAATTAGAAAGCGGTATTTATTTGTATTAATGATAATTCAAATCATATTTCAAAAACACTTAGTAGCTAAGTGTTTTACTAATAGAACTGAGAAATAAAGCCGTTAATGGTCTCGGTATAATATCTGCAGGCAGCGACACTCACGCGGGTGTCAGCCGCGTCGACTGTGCCGGGGCAATTTGCACGTCGCACCTCGCCCGCTCGTACAATTTGCTCGTCACGCCAGCCCGCTCGCGAGCGTTATTAAGACGTACCTCGGCCCTAACGCGCCAGACGCCGCCTTACCGCCCTCGCCGATAGAAATTAATTTACACATTATAAACTCGAGCGCATATCGCTCTGTGAGACGTGAGGACACGCAAACGTCATTACCCCGCGACCGAACTCGGATGACCACAAAAACGGCCGATTACTATCCAATTTACGACGCCGAGCACTGAGTCAACACTCGGAATCAACGTCGATACGTGACGTTATTGAATCGCGCTTACACGACGCCACGACCCGACAATTTGCCCACCATCACATTCAATCATCTCCACCTAACGACCGACGGCAAAAAACTGGAACACGCTCGACAGACGCTCTCAGGAAGTCGGACAACAATAAAAAACAAATAAGTAACCCGAGCAAATTAAGTTATAACCTAAAACACGTATGAAGCCATCATCCCAACGGTGTAATCATATTAACGACTACAAAAGGAGCGGCAAAAAACAGAAAAATTAGAGGATCGGGAAATGTGGGCCAAACAAAAACGTAACGTATCGCCTAATTATAGCTGTTGTTCGAAAAAACAATTTTTGTGGTCGGCGCGAACCACACGGGGCCTTTCATATCGCAGTTTAGCGAAACAGTAACTTTACAACTTTACGATCACTACAAATTTAAATACAATGATAAGTATAGAAACCTTAAGACTATAGTTCATCTTCTAACTCGAACATTTTTAGTTCATATTTTTGGTGGTAAGGTTTCGAGCATACATGAAAAACAATCATTGTAATATAATACCAGAAAGAGTAAAGCTAAAGTTGATTTAATTACACACAAAAGATAGCGTTGTCCGGAACAGGAACTGCTTTATCTAAGTTTATATATTTGTAAAAGACGAAAGACTTGTAACTAAATAAATACAGAACAAAATAAAAAAAAAATACTTATAATGACGAAACATGAACACTTGGAATAGAGGTAAGAATGCTAAGCAATAAATACTATTCTATAAAATAAATAATAATAATCTATCTAAACTGTGTGTGAACGTTAATGTCTTAATCAGCAAGTATTCAATAAAAAAACGCCTCGTGTGAAACTCATTTCGAAGGAATCCTTTATTATTTCGACGTGTATAATATTTTTATTTTGGTTCCTCCACGATTATTATTTATGAATTATTATTATTTGAGAATTTATTATTAGCTCGGAGAGCAAGCGCGTCCTTTTCAATTTGCCACAAGGTGCGGGGAGTTTAGCCTGCCAGGTATAGGAGGATTCTTGTTTATTTTTTTCTTTAGCATCTTTTTGACATTTGTTTTCTGTTCTGTTAATTAAATCCTGTTTAGTTCCCAGACGCCGCAAATTGATTCGTATTATTTTACTTTTTTATTGTGAGCTTCTGAAATGAACTTCACCAAAAATTCACGTTGATGAGAATTTAAGCATATAGTTTTTATATTTTTATGTAACCTGTGTTTGACATAGCTGTATATTTAGTGACATTTGTTTAAAAAAGCAATATAAAAAGGTTTTAATAAAAGACATTTAATAAAAAAAAAATACAATTTCGAATATTTATTTAAAAATCATCTTAGTCACAGATACTTATTTTATTATCTATAAATATTCAGCCATCACATTAAATCCATAAAAATATCCTTTAATTTGCCATCTGTTAGAGCGGAAAGCTTGAAATTAGACAATAATCGTTAAGGCGTCAGCTTAAATTATGCAATTCGTTTATATCACATTGACTTTAAATTGCATTTTTTTTAAGATTTGTTTATAAATAATGATGATAATACACTTTATATATTAACTTAGTTCGAAAAATCTGTGCGTTATTCCATTGTGGATTATATCTTAACCAAAGGTCGCGGGTTCGATTCGAGCAAACACGATCGAATTTTCATGAGTTAAATTTGATTTCTCTAGAATTTAACTGCTAAATGAAAACATGCTTTTTATGACATACCTGATATTTACTGGTCACCACCGCCCATAGACATTGGCACTTTTAGAAATATTAATCCATCCCTTACTTTGCCAATGCGCCACCAACCTTGGGAACTAAGATGTTATGTCACTTGTGCCTGTAGTTATACTGGTTCACTCTCCCTTCAAAACGGAATACTACAGGACTGCTACTGAGTAATGCTGTTTGGCAGTAGAATATATGATGAGTGGGTCGTACCTACCCAGATGGGCTTGCACAAAGCCCTATCACCAAGTGAGTATTTATGTATATATGTACACATATTTTTATAATATAATAAGTGTTTTTACACAAAATGCTAACTTATGCTAAAGAGATATAATAAATGAAATATTGACTGCCTTAACCAAATTTAAAGAGTAGAGTAAGAGTAGCAAAAGAAGAATAATCAAATATAGAGTAACGTAAATCACAATTAAGAAATCAAATGAAATAAAATATTCCTTTAAATATAATTTATTTAAAGGAAAATAAGTAAAAATAAAATCGACACGTCTCGGAAGAAATAATAGGTGTACTGTATATTTATCTCTAAAGCGGACCTTCCTGAGAGTAAGCGACATAACCTAAAGGTAGTGTAGGGCTTTAGGTAGTAGCGGAACATTTGTGATTTGCTTTAAAAGGAACTGTTAGTTACTAGTTTCAGGTCTGCATGGAGAATACAATGTTGTTTTTTATGGTTTTTATATTGTATTTTAATTATATGGTATTTATGAAAACGAAATCCCTTGTTTACAATTACATAAGCAGTCTTTTTGTTATTTTTATCATCGATT
Source organism: Vanessa tameamea (assembly GCF_037043105.1). Taxonomy (NCBI): domain Eukaryota; kingdom Metazoa; phylum Arthropoda; class Insecta; order Lepidoptera; family Nymphalidae; genus Vanessa; species Vanessa tameamea. The sequence goes on from NC_087317.1 coordinate 10,521,879, forward strand.
TGTTATTTATTTCAATTACTGTTATTTTGATTAACATTGATAAAGTAAATGCATTTTAAGCATTATATAAAAATCACTGTATAACAATTATATAACTTGTGTTAGACATGCTTAATATTTATTTAACCAATGATTATAAAGTTATTTTAAGGCGTATATTATATATATCATAATAAGCGTTGATTGTGTAAGAAATAGCGAAAACGCTGACGTGAAAAACTCTGTTCAACACACTTTATTCGTGGGAGCATATCTAAATAAAAATATTATTATAAAAAACAAGTTGTTTTTTTGAAAGCAAAATTAATATTCCGAAATGCACGTGCGATATTTAGAAAGTACATCGTGTACGAGTACTATATTAGAGATTGTTTTTAAGCGTCGGCTAAATACTTACTAAATTTAGAAAAAAATATCTACTAATTAATGTATATACACTACAGAAAATTGCTCATCTTTAGATTTTGATTAAAATTTTGAAGTGCTTTAGTTACTTTAGATTGGACCCGGAATGTGGGCTGCTATCAAATTGTAGGTATTTTTTAACAAAAATAATAAATTACTCATTTCCCCCCTAAGGAATCGGGACTCTTATTTAATCGGGAATATTATTCAATCATTCGTAATACAATAAAAGTCCATATCTTTTAGTGGTAAGTGGTAACTACCACTTACCATCAAGCCGCCCATTTGCCCGTCCGTCTACTTACACTATAAAAAAATCTGGGTATTTGCAATTGTTACGTAGCCAACTATTATAGACTACATACAGAGGTGTACATTTGAGAAATTACATCTCAGATTCACATTGTTACGGCTTGTTATAAATTACGCAAGTGTTCCGTATAAACACCCTCAGGTCTTATTGGATTTATTAGCATCATTCGGGATGGTTATGCCGTTATTTATATTCATATTAAGGCACATTTGTCAAGAAATATCGCCTATTATATATATATATATATATATATATCAGCTGCCGTTTATTGGCCTATTTTTTAACTATTGAATTAGAAACGATAACGCCTTATTCTGAGTTTAATTAAATACTACTTAAAATCTGAATATTACATAAAAGCAAATTCAAAACTTGAAAATTTCAAAATAATTGATAAATATTTAAATTTAAGATCACATAATTTATTGATTATATTACATTATTACAGAGTATTGTACTTCTTTTTTAAATAAAATGAATTCTATTTTTTTTTTTTTTTAATATTTAAATAGCAATGATGAAAATAATAACTAAAATTGTTATCTGTATAAAAGTTATTTATATTCTTGCTAACAACACTGATTATTTTTATCGTTATCTATCCACAAATCATTGTTTGATGGGCCAAGCTTGTTCACATGAACATAAATATCACGCGAGGAAAATCAAAGACATAAAATTACATTTTTGACATTGACATTAAAGATTATAAAATACTGTCAACATTTTTTTTCTTTCTACCAATTAAGAACGAGGTTAAACCACGTGAATTTCTGACAATTTGCATTAAATAAGCAATCATGTTCAAGGGTGCTTACATATTAGAAAACGCGTGGGAGACAATAATTACTTAATATATATATATACGTCTCATAAAAAACAAATTTATATAAAACTAAGGCCAACCCACATTACTACTTTTCAGAGTATCGTTTCATTGAAGCAGATTCAGCTTTGTGAGATAAATAATATTATGAAAGATATTAATTTGTTTCTAAGACTCACACAAAGTTTTCTAATCTGATTCAAAGATAGGGAATAACATAAATTTTTTTAAATTAGTTGTATCAAAATGTTGGAATGATGAATTGATACTAAACGAATTTATCATATTTAGAGATTTTTAAATATTAACAGAAAAGTCTGCAGCATCAGGAATCTATCTTAAATTTAAGAATATAAATACAATAAGCGTCAATAGCGCAATGGTTTACGGACCGCCTAGCGACGTAAAAAGTCGCAGGATCGATCCTGACCCCTTGGCCTATTGTCGTTCCCACGAGTTAAGATAAGCTTAATAAATAGGAATATTAGTAATTCCTTAATTAATTTGGGGGCAATGTTAAGAATCTTTTAAAAAACAATTATTAAATTAATCGATTAATTCCAAGACTCGTTCCAGATATTTATTACTAATTCAATCAATCCACAGACATAGACTGGAGGAATTTTATGAAATAAAAAAAAAACTTAATAACATGTACAGACACTATGTAAGTACTTTGATACGAGTCTAACGAATACTAACTTCAAGGTTCAAAACAAAGTTCTAAAATGAATTTGAAAATACCACGATATCGTTAAATATTAACGGTAACTTCCAATAAGGTATCTACGAAATTATTAATCACATTATGAATAGTCTGTAATACATTTAAGTCTCGGTTAACACTCCCGCGCCGCGTCGGTCTCGCCTGCTATCGGGCATCGCTCGCACGCCGCGCATGCGCAACGCCCCGCCATTTATATTACGCTTTGTGTGCTATACCGATCCTTGCGCTTAAATGATTTTGTTTCTTGCTTTATTTTAATAATCAAATTACCATCTTAAGTAGTGGTCGATGGAAAATTGGAATGGTTATAAATTTAAGTTGTTTTAAAATAAATAAGATAGTAATAATATATTAATTCTTGAAATATTATATGTTACATGCACTTTGTTTTAATTATGAGTTAGTATTATATTATCATAGAAATTACTCAGCTAAAATGTTAAAAATTGACACAGAATCGAAAAAAAAAAGAAACGATCTTACTTAGTATATCTCAATCGTGTCAATTTAAAAAAAAAAAGAAATGTCTGAAAAAAATGATCTCGACAAACATATTGCTTTTGGTTATTATAATACAATTACAAGAAAACCATTGAGAGCGGTCCTCGCGACCGTATCGCACGCGGCCGGTTATTATTTTTCATGTTATTGTTATTACGCGCAGCGCTTATTATCCCGACGTTACGGCGCTTAACAAACTATTAAAGGTCCCATCTTAACGCCTTATTATTTTGATAAACCATCCAATTGTTCGAGAACTGTTTATACGCTTTTTCAAGATAGGAAGTACCGTTGTAACAAAGAAATTGTATAAACGTTCTTCATAAAAACACGAAGTTTAAATGGTGATACCGATCAATGACTAGACAACTCTTACGCACAATTAAGTTAAGACGACTTTGTTATATCGTGTAAGAGTGATTGTATTTAATAATACTTTAAAGAATATTTGTTTGGTATTAAAAAATATTATACAGAATGTTTTTTTTATAAAAACCATTATATTTAGATACTTAATAGTTAAATTATAAGGTAGTTTAATTCTTATAAGTTGTTGAGTTACGTCTTTAAGTACATTTGTTTATTTCTTGTTGATATGATATTCACTTTTATTATAATGAAGTGGATGATATTAGAAATAGTTTATTAAATAATTAAATGTTTCTTTTTTAATTAAAAGTGTCTTTGTCCATTTATTTTATTTTTAATAAAAAATGTAGTAATGTCTTTTTTACTGAATTAATAAAGGGACAAAGGGACACAAGCCACTAAATTTTGAGATTTGACTCTCACCGAACTCAAAAAAAAAAAAAAACAATTCAAAAAGTAACTTAAAACGACAATTAAATGCAACTTATATTCACATCAGTGATGTAAATAAAATCTTCTCCATATATAGAGCGACACGTAATCAATCGAGGCGTGGCCACCGATATAATCCCGCATCATTGCGTTGCGTCGGTCACGAGAATTGTGTATCGCAATTGCAATGTAATTGTTAAATCATTTAACGTGAAATATCTCTCAATTCGCATGTTTGGACGCCAGATATTGACGATAATTAGCATTCGGCGTCGCTTTGTGCGAAAATACTTTACGATTAAATCTTTAATGTGTCAACTTTCTACGGCGTCTTTTATGCCAACTTTTAATTCTGTGTGTACAGTCACACCACTCGTGTAGCAGATGCATTTGTAAGCTTAAAATTTTAAAATTGTTGTTGTTTAACCACTTTTTTTATTTAAATTCTTAGTGAAATGGTTACGGGTTCACAGCCGGATAAGATATGTATATATGCATATATAGTTACGTGTTTTAAATTAATTGTTAATTTATCTATACTAATTTTATAAATGTTTAAATAACCCTGTCTGTATGTCTGTTGCTTTATCACGGCCAAACCACTAAGCAGAATTTGACGAAATTTGATACGATGCAAGCTGGAACTCTAAAGAAGCTACGTTTTAAGCTTAATACCTGACGACTAATCCCTAAAACGCGAACGAAGCCGTATCTCGTCCTTGGCGGTGATGAAAAATATCATGATACAGCCTAGAGTGTTCCTGCGTAGAGGTATCAGCTCTAAATTTTTCATCGACTTAAGTAACAGGTCCAGAACACCAAGGATGCTTTCACGCGACATTATATATAAAAAAATCAAAATGCTAATATATTATATATAACTATTCATACTTTAATATAATCACAAATATGCTTTTCGCTATGTATAATTTGTGATGTTAATTCCATCTGTTTATACGTTTAACGCTTTAGCATATGCGCTCGCGCACGCATATCGAGCGAGGCCGACTGACAGATATTATAATTAAATTAGCCTTTGCCGAGCCGACGACTTAATTAACATTAACTAGTAATTGAATCTTTTATTTATTGTTAATTACTTGACTTTTCGACATCTGATACACTGCCGTGCGAATATGTGTAATAAAATATTTTAACAATAATTTAATCTTATAAAACATTTTAGGACAAATTATCAGGCATTTATTATAATAAATATATATTAAATTTTCTCTGATTATATATTATTAATAAAATGGCGTTTATATTTTAACAATACATCTATATATATAAAATAACAAGTCCTGACTGACTGATTCATCATCACCGAGAAAATGACTACCAACGCCCATGGATATCTGCAACTCCAGGAAGGAGTACGCTCTTTTCTTGAAGTTTCCCAAGTCGTATCGGTTCGGAAAAATCGCCGGCGAAAGCTGGTTCCACAGAGTGGTTGTGCGAGGCAGAAAATGTCTTAAAAATCGCGCTGTTGTGGATTTTCGGACATCTAGGTGGTGCGGGTGAAACTTAGAATTTTAACGAGATTTAGTAGCCGGGATTAATCCAAACAATTCCTCGGAACATTTTCCGTGAAATATTCGGTAGAAGATACAGAGTGATCCAACATCTCTACGCAAAGCCTTGTGTCAAATCAAGTAGATCGGAAGGATTTGTACGTCGATAATTCGAGCCGCTCTACGTTGGATACGGTCAAATGGAAGGAGCTGGTACTGGGGAGCACCTGCCCAGAGGTGAGAGCAGTACTCCATGTGAGGCCGAATTTGCGCCTTGTACAGTCTTAGACGATGGGCCGACGTGAAATACTGTCTTGCCTTGCTGAGCACAACGGGGCTCGAAAAATCGACGCCAAGTATTCCGATACTAGCTGTGGTGGCTAACGGAATGTTCTCAAATCGTTGAGATACGACAAATGGTGTTTTTTTAGCAGTTAACGCGCAAACTTGCGTCTTTTTGGGGTTGAAATGGACTAGGTTTAGCCAGCCCAGTTCGAGACTTTGTTTAACGAAGACTCGATTTCAGACACAAGTTTGTTTAGTCAGGACTTTAATACCTCAAAAATTGTGCAACGACACCTGACTAATAGTAAGGGTTCTCTATCGTAATGTCATAGGTTACAGTTATGAGTGGATGTACTAAAAGAGAAATAGTATATATTCCACGAATATATTTGATAGCATCAGAATATCCCTTAAATTTCAAGAGAGTACAGTTCACGCTTAAAGTATGCTTCACCATGACATTTATATTTACAAGTACAAGGTCAAATTTCTAAAATGGCCGGAGTAGATATAAGAGAAGACTGTTTTTCGTATGGACAGCTCTAAATAGCCTGTTCGAGAGTGAGCTTTGTAAGCAGTCTGGTGTATCTAGCCCACGAAAGTCGATCAACAAATGAGGTCTTAAATTAACGTAATATTTTAAATTATTAGGTAATATAATCAATTTCCACGCGAGCAAAGACGCGGGCAACAGCTAGTTCTATATAATTATTTATGTCTAAGAATAGAAAATGTACAAAAAACTGAGATACCGTTTTACTTTCTCCTGGTACAGGATCAATCACCAGGATAACAATATCATTACCTCTAATTTTATTTGATCATTCTTTTTATTTATCATTCTAATATTTGAAAGTTTTTTCCGACTTAAAACTACTGTTTTGATTACTTTACAACTTTCACATAACAATGTTTATAGTTTCTAGATGGATATATGACGAAACTACAGGCATTGGGGCATCTCAGTTCCAAAGGTCGGTGACGCCTTGGAGATGTATGTTTATATGTTATACTTTTTAGATATAGCTTTTTATGTAAACTTTTTATGAGAAAAGTGTAAACTTTAACGGATTTATAAAATCTTTGTAAATCTCTCTGGTAATTTTAATTCAATTTATATATAACAAGCCTTGTCCTTATTAAATAAATAGTAACATAATAATATTAAGCATTTTCTGTTGGCAAAAACATCCATTTTACTTTGGAATTTCGATTAGTAGTTTTAGATATATTACAGGATATTCAAATAAACGGATAAAAAGACGTGAGGCGTGCATAAATGTATGATGTAATACAGTACACACATTTATACATTGTAGGATTATATAGTGTATCCTTGGTACAGGCAGATAGATCGTTTACCTAGATTTTTTCCGTGAAACGTCGGACTGGGTATAATATAAGGAATAATTAGGGCCTTCATATTAAATTGTTTAAATAATATGAATTCTAAATCCAAATTATCCAACATGTGTATACATTATAAATTGTAAACTTCTCACTACAGCAACGCCGTGAAATTAACTCGAGATCTTAAGACGGAATTTATTTGCACAGCTGACATTTAAGGCTTAATACTTTACTTTCCACTAAATGTGGAGACTTAATGAATAGTGGTTGAATTAAAACGATCACCTGCACCCAACATTTTTTATATAAAGATAAGAAAAAAAACAAACACTGAATTTAACTAGCCAGTTATTTTCAGATCAGAATGATATTTACCTTTTGAACTGATTACTTTTTAGTATAATAAATTGAAAATAATAATAATATAATTTTAATATTTTGCATACGACTGTACGTTGCTAAACTTTATACGGATTATAAGCGTGGGTAATGTAATGAACAGTCGGATTGTAATATCAGATATTAAAGGATTTGTAACATTAATGAAATTATATTACTACTCAGTCGACTTACAGAACTTGTTTATAAAACAACTAACAGTTTACGTCTTACTCTTTAACTTCATACATAATCTTTATTAAACATATATTCAGTTATTATATGAGTCTTGATCAATAAGAGGAGAAGTAGAATAGATAATACAGGATTGAGGCAATGACAGAATATAATTTTAAGCAATAATGATTTTACGCCTATATGCCGTATTCAGTACGTCAATTAACTTTAACCGTAATCATTTTTACAAATATTTTTTACATGTTTTAGGAAGTAATTAAAATAGTGCTGTATCTTTCTTTCGTCTAGCAGATCAATGATGATGAGTGAGAAAGTAGTGTTTTAGTAAACATTTGCTAAATGGTGTTAATAAGTAATGGTTAGAAATGATCACGGCAAAAGATTTTAGCTTAGTTAGGTAATATAGATGGGACGGTGATTTAAAGAGTCAGAAATGAAGTGATATAAACAATTTGCGAGTTTCAGTATTTAAAAATGGGTGCATCTTCTTGGACGGAACTAACGATATTCATGAATTCTAGACGAAAATATTTTTTGAGCTTTGTATGAGATTTAACTTTGTTAGAATATGGATCAAATATTGAAATTAAATCTCCAACCAGTTTCTCGCAACCAATGAAGGTTAAATGATTTGGATAGATTCAATACGAACTTTTTTTAAGAAGGTTTTCTTAGTTTTATTATTTAAGTAAATTTAATTCAGATTATTAATTTTAATATTATTAAAATTACTATAGGAAATTTATTCTTAATTCATACAAATATATACAAGTGTGAGTTTGTATATGAAAGAGTTCAACGCGTGTCTTTACATTGTTGCTAGACATTTGTAAGTTAATCGACTTTGTAATTAAAGGTTAATTTGTAAAATTATTCGTAATAATTATTAAATGTTCGTGAGAGATATAGAAAAAAATCTTGAAAATTGTTTTAAATTACATTGAACTTTTGATTAAGATAATCTTATAAGTATTTCGATAATATTGTAAAAAATGTTTACATAAAGATTGTTATGGTCGGTCGTTAAAATACTACATGTTTAACTGTTTAAAATATTTACTGCAAACTATAGATTTTAAATTATGCAAAAATATCTGTATACTTAAACATGTTTTTGTGTGAGCTTGCAAGATGTTCTTAGTAATAAAAATACATAAATATAGTAAGTCATATAACAAAAAATAACATAACTTGAAACAATTGTCTTTTTTTTCATTATTTGAAAAAGAAGACAAAGTTACAAAGGCTTTATAATGGTATTTGATCATTAGCTTGTTCGTATATATTTTAACTGTGTTTCTTTCTCTTCTATTCACTCTCTCTATCTGTCAACACATACTCAGTTATTTTTATTATTATTTGTTTTATTTTAGTACCCTGAGATTTAGATATAATCAAAATTGACAAATATCTCCTATTTACATTAAATCGGTGACCGTCATTTTTATTTCAAATTTTACGCGGAAAAACATCTTGTATTAATTTTTAAATATATGAGAATGACGTTCTGAAATCGATTACACTTTTGTGAAATCGGATACGATAACAAAATATGAATTTAATGTTAAAAAAATGTGTTTAAAATTCATATCATGCTCGGTAGTGAAGGGAAACATCGTGAAAAGAAAAGGAAACCTGCATGCGTCTAATTTCAATGAAACTTTGCCACATGTGTATCCACCAACCCGCATTGGAGCAGCGTGGTGTACTATCCAAACCTTCTCCTCGAAGGGACAGGAGCCTTAGCCCAACAGTATGAAATTTATAAACTGTTCATTTTATGTTGAATTTAAATGTAACTGCATAAATAAGTATTAATATGTTCTTGTAATTTTAGATATTTATATTTAAGCAATATTTAGTTTTATTACTAAATAATTATTTGGTAAGCAATTGATTATATCCAGAACAAAATAAAAATAAAAAACTCCTGTACAAAACATGACCGTGAGTTTTACGTAAATTTTGAATATTAATATATAATTTGTTTAGAAAATATAATTAAATTATTTATAAAGGAGTACACCGAGGTACAATATCGAATGGTTCGGAAAGGATTTATACAAAGCCGATAATATCTTAATTACATTCCCGTTCAATTTATTAAACGCGAGTTTACGTTATCTGGTTACACGTCTGCTTAACACTTCACGATGTTCAGCCTCGGCAGGCGGCCTGGCTGCGTGTTAACAAACTCGTGAACAATATTATAAAAAAAATGTTTTTAAGCAGACGTCGCATAATAAAATATATTAAAAAAGTTTTTATATTTTATTTATAAATAAGAATTGATTTTACATTATATTAATTTTCTGTTTTATTTTTGGTAAAAAAAATCCTGGTTTATTTTGCATAAATCGTAACGTTTAAAATTGTAAAATATATATATTAATTGTTCATTTGTAAGTAAATATTTAAACATATTTCATTCTATTTGTTATGGAACGTTTGAACTTTGGAATTAAACTAAAAACTCTTTTAACACAAACTTTACCTAACCAGACTTTGCATGGCAAGTGTAAATAAAAAAAAACAATGTTTACCTCTTTATATATGTAAATAAAAAAAATCTTAGTGAAGATTTTATTTTGAACTTTACATGACAGTAATTAAAATTAATAATATTAAATTAAACAAAAATAAAAAATATTAAAAACATTTCTTTTATATGCATTATTTTAATATGAGATGAGTGTGTGCCTTTACGCATCCAGCGACCGACAAAGGCGGTTCGTAAAGCCGAGATGAAAATAAAACAACCTGCATTATAAAGCGTTCGTCTCGAGGTGTGAAACTGTCACGAATGATGACTCCATTATTAGCCGGCTAAATAATAACGGGTTCTTATCACACTATCGGATAGCACAAGTTTTATATTTCAATTGGTAAAATCTTACTGTTAACGGTCGGTAAAATATAGAAACATTCTTTTTAATCGTTGGTTGGTCCATCTTTCGCACAGTAACGGGATAACGGGTTGAAATGTGATTTGCTTAAAGCGGAGATTGACAGATACATTTTCATCCCCGAAGCACAGCCCGAAAGCCATTTATTTACGGCACTGGCACGATATTTCAATGCGGAATTTAAGTGTTAAATTTATGTTTAATGATTTTGACATAAAATCTTTGTAAAATTTTATAAACTAGAATACTGACTTATATAATTGAAGTAATACTTTTCTGCGCTGGATGCACTGACAAGTATTTCCTAGTGGACTCTTGCGAAACCTGTAATTGAATAGGTATCTACTGTAATCTGTCATAACCACATTGCTTTCATAATTATTGTCTCTGAAATTATAATGTTTTCCTCATATGGCAAATTTTCATCAATCATCAGAGCTTTTAAGAGTTTTAAACTACGACATATATTTCTCGTTTTATTTATGAAAATCTTTAATATATAGAACAGTAGGTAGGAGAGAATGGTTGTTAAAAATGCCTAAGTATTTTGGACCCATTTCATTCATATATAAACACACAACACACACAAACTGGGGAGCTACAGTTTATTCTAACATATTAAGTGTTAGAATAAGCTCAACACCAATGTCAGACTGTGATTATTGATAGCAGTGGGAGATTTACGAATTGTTATTATAACGAAACAGATATATACAATAAGCACATTTGGGAAATTAATTCAAATATTCACGGTTCACCAATCCACTCTACCTATGTACACACTTAATAGATGATAATTTTCAACGTATGTTAATCAGACAATTTATTACCGATACAATTACTCAATCCTATCAAGAATCTTCCATTAGTTATTCTTAATTACAAACGCAATGAAAACTGTCTGTTCATTGTTTTGGATGCGCGTACGCACGCCCCGTACGAGGGGCGGGAGCTATCAACCAATCAGAACACAGCTAGAGATATTACGGTAATAAAGATCTAGGTTAGAATTGGTATATACATGAGAAAAATAGTATTTTTCGAGTTTAAATAATGAAAGACTTCTATAACTAAATAGTGAAGATACTTATTGCGTCTTATCTTGATCTAATATACTGAATATCGGGGTTATTATTTAACCATAAATTCAATTAAAACATTTATGGCTGGCAATAAAAAAATCATAATAATATAACAAATATTAAATTAACAGTAAGATATGATTTCACAATACAAAGAAAGAATTCCACCTAATTTAACAATTACAACATTTCCAACGCCAACTAAAGGCACAAATCACAAGGCGAATTAAAACGTCTTCATTCGAATCCGTGAGAGCGGTTGAAGGCGATCTTTGATCGTAATTAAAATTATTTCACTTACCTAATTTGAACTGACAGACTGACAGATTGCGCGGCGAGGGAAAGGGGGGGGGAAGCGGTGCGCTTTGAACCGCGAGGTGCTAATAACGAGGCGTCCCGCTGCGCGCGCGCATCCCGCTGCGCGAAGAATGTCAGAGTGAAAGACATTATTATTGACCGTATAATTTTTTTTTATTTTATATGTAATCAATGCCTTAATTGTTTCTTTTTCATATGAAAAGATTTAAGGATAGTAATACCTCACAGCTGGGCAAAACCTCATCTTCTTTTTCTAAGATAATAAAAAACGAATTCCTTTCAACTTACTGAATACTGATTGACATATTATGAAAAATATAAACAAATATATGGGAGGCATGTTGCACAAGCATAGAAGCATTCTTATTCCCTTACCCTAATAGTCTGGTGGGACAGCAATTTGACTTAATTTTGCAAACTTCATTTATACGCGTAACCCAAGGATTCAAACCTCATGATAAACAATTATAGCTTACTACTAGGCATTAATATCGTAACGTTTATTATTAATTTTTAATGTGGATGATCGTAATTAGATAATTTTTATTCTAATTGATGATAGACGTTTTTCATAAAGTTATATCTTTGATGCTTGCGTAACCTACCCAATTATTAGAGCAAGCCGTAATTGCTTGTGTGCAATTTGTATATAAGTAAGTGTATGAAATTATAATTGACATCTGTTATTGTTATTTTTGATTTGAATTCTCATTTTAATAAATAAATAACTATATAAGTAACAAGCCACTTTACCCGACTGAGATTCAGAGAGTAAGTCGTCACTGTTGGTCGCTATTAAGTCTAATCATACGCTCACGAGAAGATCAGGAGAGAAAGAAATTATGACTGTGAAAAAATTATATGAAGTTGTTTCGGTTCTTTACGACTGTTGCAATAAATAAATATATATTACACAAAGGATATATTGGCGTGTTTTAACGATATTTTTATTATTAATATAGCGGATATTATTAATGTTAAGTCAGCCTATCTTACATTTGCCGATAGTACATTATATTGTTCAGCAAAAAAAAATATATAGGTCTTCATAGGTCCTTTAGTAGTAGTGGTTAACCAAAGGAAAAAGAGGTTGTTATAAAATATATTTGATTTTCTTTCTTTATTTGTTGACTAGCTGTCACGGCTTTGATCGCGTTGTAAGGCTTGGTCATCAGATATTACATATACAAAAAATAGTCTATGTCTATTCGGCTTAGCGGCTTAGCCTTATTAGCTTTAAATGACATATACACAAATGCGACTAAGTACCTACACGTGTATTTACTCAACATGCGTAAACATTACTCAACATTACTCAAAATGCGTAACAGGATGAAAAGTCTGAAACGTTATATTTTGAAACGTAACAAATGAAAACGTTGCATACAAATAAGCACCAGAAGTGTGACCTATAACTTAATAAATACTAGCGACCCGCCCCGGCTTCGCACGAATGTAATGCTGATACTAAACTAATACTATAAAATATCTTACAACGTTCACAGCTTTTTTGGCATTAGACAATACAAACTGCTATGTCCCTGCGTTTTAATTCTGTAATATCTTCGAAAATATTCATTTAAATTACATGCTGTAAAGGCCGTATTGATCTATATTAAATGTACAATGTATTTAAGGTACCTTATTGGATAAGGATTGATGCTGTATTGCTTAAAATCGCTTCGAAAATAAGCCATTATTTCTTGTAAAAAATAAAGGATAAAAAATGGTTGTTGTGGGCTATCCCTAGGAGATAGACATATACTATCGCAAACTTTTTTGAATAACCTTTTTAAGGTGTACGATACTGTAGTACATTATTTTCATCTATCTCGTAGTTTTCAGCCAGCGTTGCAATGTAAGCGCAAAAAAATATGTTTATTCACGACATTACTTTAGAAACCTATAAAAACAATTATCAAAGTTTCTCTACTATACTGTGGATGTATTATACATATAAACCTTCCTCTTAAATAAATCTATCGCGACACTGATTTAAATGTATAACCAAGTATAAAGTTTTCTTCTACATCGCCCACCATACCACCGCCTATAGACAGTAGCGCTGTAAAATATATTATCCATTGCTTACACCAATGTGCTACCAACCTTAGCAGCTAAGATCTTATGTCCCGTGTGCCTGTAGTTGCACTGGCTCACTCAGCCTTCGAACCGGAACACAACAATACTAAGTATTCCTCCTTGGTGGTAGAATACATGTAGAATAGGGGCTACCAACCCAAGCGGGCTTGCATAAAACCCTACCTTCAAGTATATTTAAGAAAAGAACAACTTCAACCGAAGATAAATTAAATGAATTTCATATATAGGTATCTGTAAAAGGTATTCAAACTTGAATGAATATATATACAAAAGCGTGAAACTCACGTCAAGACGTTGTATTTAAAAAAAAAGTATTTAATGTTTCACATTGTCAGGATCCATTATGACTTCGAAGTTATTACCTATGACTGGTTTTTTGCTATCCTTTAAAGTAATAAAGTGAGAATAGCTTGAGAATGGAATGTTCCGTACATTGTATGGCAAATTGTTTTCCCGACGACACGTCTAACACCATCGACGCTCCCCATTGATTGAGCCATCACTTGCGATGTTTCTGCTGCTTTACGCACAAGAAAAACCTACACTTATAACCTTGTTAAAATATAAACGACCTTATTACGTATCATACAAAGGTTATTTTAAATTGATTTCAAGTTGTTAAGTTGCATTTTGTTAAATTGTATTCTTGAAACATGTTGTCGTAACTCAAGATACAGTCGGAAACTATTATTTGTTGCGGTTCGAACACAATGTATTGTAAGTTAAAAGCTTTCAGTTTTTATGTAAATTCAAGTTGGGAAATTATTGGAGTAACGAAATTAGTTTTATTGTGATTGCAGTTAGGTAACTTTCACATATTATTGGTTTGTCGTATTTGTCAATAATAATTATTACGATTTTTATAATCCGTATGATATTATTGAATACTTTATAATAATAATAGCGGAGGTGGGAATATGCTCCAAACCTTCTCCTCAAAGGGAGAGGAGTGTGTGTGTGTGCAACAGCTGTGGAAAATTTACAGGCTGTTAATGTATGTTAATGTGAGATGGTGCAGTGATTTGAACGCGTGCATTGTAATCAATAACTGCAGCTTCAATTCAGGCAAGCAATACCGAAAATTCGGTATTGCATGTAAATACATGTGCTAAATATGTCTTTATTTTTCATCTTGTGCTCGGCGGTAAAAAAAACGTCGAGAGGAAACCTGCATGTGTCTAATTTCAGTGGAATTCCGTAACATGTGAATCCATCAACTCGCACTGGATCATCGTGGGATGAGCTCCAAATCTTCTCCTCAAAGGGGAGGAGCCTAAGCCCAGCAGTGAGTCTTTACAGGATATTGCTTTTAGCAAACAATCAAGCTATAAATATATACAATAACCTACTTTAAGCAAAACATATCTGTTTGTATATTTAATTGTTACTAAATATACATAACAGTAAAACATTAATAGAAAATGATAGATTGATTTGAATACCTGATTTTATTTAATGTGAGCTTCGAACTATGTTAAGGTGCTCACGTCAGAAAATTAGAACTAATCCAGTAAAAGCGATTATAATGCAGGAACTTTTAGATATTAAGCTAAAAGCCACAGATCTTAGGCAAAAGGCCCAAAAGTGATCTCTTATGTATGCCGACAGTAACCTAGAACGTTATTATAACATTATTATGATTTTATTGTGTATATAATTGATATCTACATTCAATATAAATATTATATTTCATAGTCAGTGATATGGTTTTACTAGAGGTTGCTCGACTTCTGATGCTAATTGCGCTTCCTAATGTAAAAACTATGCATATAATAAATCGAAAAATGCTATTCATATTCTTAGATTTATTTTAGGCTTCCGATTGCGTAGGACACGATATGTTTTTATATAAACTAAAGCATTAAAGTGTTCAAGGTAAAGCTCATTATCTCAATGAATTATACTTAAATCAATGTATGACGTAAGAAGTTTCTATTAATAGAATAACGTTTTCCGGCTCTCTACTAGAATGGGTGTTCCACTAGGGTCAGTTTTAGTTCATTTTTTCTTTTTAGTATATATACATGATATTAATTTTAATTTAAAGTTGTTTTAATTTTGTATTATTTAGTTACGATATACTTACTCAATAAAATTCACAGAAAACAAGATGTTCAGTTTGGATAGGAAATGATGGCAATTAGTATTAATACAATACTTTCGTAATGTGACCATCTAAGTGAGACAATTTTAAACTACAATTTAATCAATAGTAAACTAAAAGTAATCGAAATTACAAAATTTTTTGGAATCACTTCATACTGAAACCTTGAAGGAACCGTAACTTCCGAGTTTCTTGATGATGTTTCTTAAAACAATCTACTTTAGGAACTGATGGCCGCTTTTAAGTAAAATCGTCTTGTAAGATAATTAAAAACTACTTATGAGAGTCTACATACATAAAGAATATTTGTATATAGTATATATACAATATTAATCAAGTCCATATAAAAATATGTTGATATAGAAAACAGAAATGAACAGCATATCATGGATGCTAAGTATTTGCTGATCGGTAACACACTAAAGTGTCTACATTGTACGAAGGCTTGATATACCTTATATGAATTTTAATCATCTACACTTAATGCTATCCTCTTAAACTGTCTTTTATAAGTATTTTCTTTATATTAAAAACAAAAATACTAATGATTACTTACTCAACTTTTCCTATATATGACTAGTCTTTTTACCTTACTATGTTCGCCAAAATGAACTGTACCTTTGTCTATATGTAACATCAAGTTCAACTTCAGGAAAGTATTGAGTACTGCTTTTCGCTCGTATGATAGCTTTCTCCAACGAATTGATCTTTGAATGTAAATAAACCTTTAATATATTTGTTTTACTTTACGAACCGTATCCTCTTGTCCGGAACATTTCTTTGTTACTATAAAAACGTATATAACTTTTACTTTATAAAACGTCGAATTAAGGCTAAAGTTTTCATTTTCCGTAATTACTCGTATAAAGAAATTTTCTTCAATAAATCGATTGTAAAGTAAAACAGCTCGATGAAGACATCAAATTGAAAATCATCAGCGAGTTACCGCTCCGTAATAACTTGGCTTTTATTACTTTGATATATTGCCTGTACAAATCGTGATTACGCTAGTGAAAATGTCGTTTCAACAAAACACTGTATTAAAAAAATGAATAATGACTTCTTTGCCGACATCGTCATTATAACACGCGGTGACCGGCTCACTCCGAGAGATTCCTATCGGAGTTTACTTCTAACCACCACAAGCTATTTACAACCTTAAAATTATGATCATAGGATACATTTTTATTATTGTAACAACTATGGTTAGTTTAAAGGATAGTAAACCTTACATTGATTATGTTAAGGTTTAATTTTAAATATCCTATGAGGTTTATAAAAGGCACAGTCTATTCAGAATTTCCACGTGATTGTGGTGTGGCGAATCGGATTGACAGCTAAGAAGGTTATTATTATCACATTTTACTTAGAGTATGTGCATTTACATAAAATAACGAGTAATTTGTGTGAGGAAATTATTGAAGAAATAAGAGAAACGCAAGTATTTGAATAGAAAAAAATATATCGAACGACAGCAGACGCTACAAATGACTGGATTAGTTACTTACTTCGGTTAATTTTCCAATTACTTTCGTATGATTACTTATATTAAGGATAACTTTCATATTTTATAATTTCCTCATCATATGGCTATCAACAAATATTATTTAACATCATTAAACTTTAATGAATATTGCCCATATCTGTATCATGATGATGAAGTCATTAATGTCAATTACGATGACGTTTCCTGAATGATTGGCATCAACTTTCATCGCCTTTTTAACGATCACAAAAAATACCTTAATGAGGTAAAAATTTATTTAATATGAACACATAAACCAAAACACCTACGGTCCTACATACAACATATACATACAACTACATACACTATGACACAAATATCCGAGTGTTTTAATGCTAGAAGCATTTATTCTTGATTAATAATATTAGTCAAATATATTTTTTTAATCTTTTATTAGTTTTTAAAAAAAAATCTTCAGAAATAATAATTATAAATTAAAATAAAGATAATAAGAAAACGGTCAAGATAACAAATAATTTTCGTGTCTCGGTAGTTGAATGAGATCGGTTTGAGCTTCGAAGACAAACCAGCCATGAGGCATTGTTCGTTAAACCTCATATATAATTAAGGAGGTGAACTCGGCCGCTTCACTAAAACACATAAATCATAATAATTTAATGCGCCTCGACCCTCTCGCGCCGCGGTAACGTTTTTTCCTGAGTTATGATCGCAAGCGCATCTGCGCTCCTTTCCACTTTAACCCGAAACGGCTTGGAAATTGACAGCTTTATAAATAACAAAGAAAAATAAGAATCTTTGCAATGGGACTTGTGTGGAAATGGTTGTAAATAATGCGGTTCATGCCGCAAAGACACCGCCTCTTTCGATTTAATTCACGCAAATGTCAATAGCATACTTGAGTTGTTATAAAATGCGAGTGACTTGTGTTTAAACTTAAAATATTAAAGTCGGAGATAATCAAAACCGTATGAGAAACAACATCTTAATAAGTTAATTAATTCTTTTATTAATATATCAAACAGCAAACACCGTATTAAATATGTTAATTTTAAATACGATATTACTAAAGCTTAGAGGACAACAAGAGCGATTTATGGGCTATAAGTGGACGCGCTATCCGAGACGCCGAATTAATAATTATACAAATCTATTCGCCCTCTATAATTTATCACGTACTTATACAAATAATCCAATAAGCACATTTGGCGACTTATCTTTTAGTCTAAACCGAAAATGATTGAAGTTTCGTTGAATTATAACCTTGAATGTTGATTGGTCATATCTTAACTAACATTATAAATGCATAAAAATGAGTTTTTCGTTTTTGTTTGTTATGTATTAACGTGTCAACTACTCAACAGCATATAATGATAATCTGCATACATATATTTATTTAGGACATTTTGTGTTTATCATATTGATGGCAATCTTTTCCTATGGTAATTATTCAATGAGCCCTCACTATTAAGTCTAATCTATTTAAGATTAGACTTAATAGTTTGAATTGTTGAAAAGTATAAACATTTATTATGGCTCATTCTGGAATATTCTAAATTTGAGATTATAAAAATATTTTTAAGTGATTATTTATTCGTAATAGAGGATCGTGGAATAAATAATAACTTAACCAGTATATAACAACAAGCTTACAAATTTACAAGCTTACAAATTTTGTGATAGAAGAACCGTAAAACGTAACACGTTAGTGTTCATAGATTTTAAATAGGGGTATACAGTTTGATATCTGTTGGTTACCAGTTGCAAGGGTGAGTAACTATTGAATTACAGGCACAAGGGGACAAAACATCTTAGATGTTCCAATGGCATATTGATGTGAGGAGTACATCATATTAATGAATATGCCATTTGTGTATCGCCTTCGTATTACAGATAAAAACTAGGGTAAAATTATAAAAATATACTAAGATTACAAAAATCCACATTAAAATTACATGAAGGCAATATTTACAAATTATTAAAAAAAAAAACTCAATAACAAAATGTTTCATGTCAAATATCACAAATTTCAAATTCAAAAACAAACATAAAAATTAAAATTCCTTTTCTTTTCGGCTAGGAAAGTTGAAATTCCTAGCTTTTCTCCCATAATAATATGTTGGTATTATACATACAAGACTTCGTCTTGAATAGCTCTTTTTTGACAAAAAAAAAAATTAAAAAAAAAACAATTACAACACAAAATCATTTAACATTTTTTTCCATAATAATGTGTCTTAACTATAATTTTTTTAACATACATATTATAATCACCTTGAACCGCAAGCAAATAATTTCGTAATGTTTCTAATCTTCTTTCTTTGTGTCAGACAGTGTCAAAAAAAAAGAATTTTAATCAAACAATCTCTGTCAATCGATAAACGCAAACTCGAAACGATTTTTCACTAGTTGCATTTTTTTCGAAAGCCAAACATAAATACATATTCAATTTATAACAATTGAATCGTTTTTTTTTTCTTAACAGTTAGATACAAACAATAGAGTTTACGAAACATGTTAAACTCTATATCTATATTTTTTGTTACCATTCCCCGCACCAACCGTCGGCGCTGAATGTGAATTCTACCGAAAAGATCCGACAAGAAACTCGGCAGTTAATCATTGTAAACTCATTTCATTATGTGTCTAAATATCTTCCGTTATACTTAATTTAAATGTCTTGTTAAAAGTCAACGTACACTAATTTCACACTTTTTTATTCTGAACTAGATAAAATAATATTAACCAGTGGTTCCGGTTAATGCCCAGGTATTTTTCATGTACTTAATTTTTTTTATATTTCATCTCGGTTCGCTGGCGAAGGAAACATATGTCGAATGAAAATATACCTCAATACAATACAAATAGTCTTTATTGTAAAATAAATTACAAATAAAGCCGTTTGTATCCATCAACCTGAATTGGAACAGAGTGATGGAATAAGCTACAAACCTCCTCAAAACGGGATGAAGTCTAAGCCTAGGAATGCAACAGACCTTTAACCTATTTTTTATTATTATCCGCTGCGTCAGAATGACTCTTTTTAATTTCTTGACATCCTTGACAACCAATTCATTTTGATCGTAATTTGTTAGAAAACTTCATGCAAGTGTAATAACTACGACCTTACGAAATTTCAACTCAATCGGTTAAACGAAATTCGAATCCAAATAATACGAACATAAACGAATAAAAACTTTTATACATAAGTTATATTATCTAAATGAACTAGACATAACGGTGTCGACGGCAAATCCTCTTGCTTAGTTTAGCAATAATAATATAATAAAAAGGACGAATATCGTTAAAAATAGAAGATTAAAAAACAAAGTCACATATATGGTATTAAATTATGTTATTGATAATTAAGACTCTCATGACTCTGTCAACATTGTTGACAATGTTAAACTAAAATAATATATCTTTGTTTTTTATGTTTAGTTGGCTGAGTGATTTGTACATTTGGTATTACTTGCGTTAGAAATTAACGCTCTCACTTGAACACAATATCTGCTGACAACGTGACAACGTGACTAAAATTAGTCTTAGACATCATTATCTATTGTAATATTATAAATGCGAAAGTAACTCTGTAAGTCGGTGATATGCTAACGTTAAACAACATTACTCAGTATTGTTGTGTTCCGGTTTGAAGGGTGAGCCAGTGTAACTACAGGCACAAGAGACATACCATCTTAGTTCCCAAGGTAGGTGGCGCATTGGCGATGTAAGGAGTGGTTAATATTTCTTATAGCGCCGTTGTCTATGGGCAGTGGTGACCACTTACCATCAGGTGGCAAATATGCTCGTCCGCCAAGCTATGCCATAAAAAAGTCGGTCGGTCTGTTGCTATTTCACAGCCAAACCACCGAACCGAATTTAATGAAATTTAGTATAAAGCAAGCTTGGACTCCAAGGAAAAATATAGGCTATACTTTTTTAGGCCTAGCACCTGACCTGCCTCTAAAACGTGAGAAAAGACGCGGCCGACAAATACTATACTACAAGTGACATTTTATCAGATTTACCAAATAAATAAGAATTTTTATACATATGGTTTACATAAATATCAGGAGATAGCACAATGACCTCAAATCCTTTTCACGGAAAAAAGTCTGTAAGATCAGCGCCGTATCCTGTATATACGAATAACATTACAAAATGAACAAATTTTCTCGACTTGTCGAACGTTTACATTCAATCCCTTGTAATTATTTCATAACGACGGTCACAAATGACATATTATTTATAATAATGACGAAGTACAATTAAGCTTTCGAATATTTTATTTTTCTAAGCGAGATCGTGTCCTAACGAAGACATATTGATATAAGTTGAATCTCATTAACGAACGCGTTAAAATTCATAACGAGATTATATCGATAATAACGATTAATTAATAACTTTATCGACAGCCCATTATATTTTTACGGTCGTATGTAAATGGCATTCTATTTTGAAACGAACGCACTGTTTGAAATGTTGCGATGGCGTAGGAATGTATAGATACAATTTGTACGAGTATATGGATTTTTCGTTTAAATTTAGACAACACTATTTAAATTTACATACTTTTTAACGGCAGAACACAAATAAATTCATTTTCACATCCTAAATCCTAACATATTTTAAATTCGAAAGTGAGATTCTTTTAATAATATTTTTTGTCGGACTGGCAAATGAGCCACTTGATGTTTAGTGGTCACCACTCTCCACTGACAGAGGCGTGGTAAGAAATTTTAACCATTCCCTATGTCCATAATGCGCCATCAAGCTTGGGAAATAATTTTTATGGCTTTTGTGCCTGTGATTACACTGGCTCACTCACTAAACCGGAACACAAAAGTACTAAGTTTTGCTGCTTGGCGGTCGAACATACGATGAGTGGTGGGCCAGAGGGGCTTGCACAAAGCCTTAACACCAAGTTTGTTTGTTACTCTTTTGCACCTTAACTCCTCAAACGAACGTTATGACTTCATGAATCATTATAATGAAACTTGGCTCCCTTTCTTATCAGGCGAATAAAAGCGGAAACTAGTTTATTAAACTGTGCAGTATTTTTAATATACACATA
The DNA here is from genome assembly GCF_037043105.1 of Vanessa tameamea. Classification (NCBI taxonomy): domain Eukaryota; kingdom Metazoa; phylum Arthropoda; class Insecta; order Lepidoptera; family Nymphalidae; genus Vanessa; species Vanessa tameamea. The sequence continues at coordinate 10,544,247 of NC_087317.1, forward strand.
TGGTATTATCATACAAAAATTAATACTGATGGTATATATTTATTATTATGCTTATATTAAACAAAGACATTATTCTCTCACGAAATATTAACTGTAATGATGTAATCCACTGGATACCATACCATACTATTTTATGAAAAATAAATATTATGTTTGCAAAACTCAATGATGTTGTTTAAGAGGTCACTTGAAAATAAATTATGACATTAATATAAACATTTGCGTTTTTTTATCCAAAATAGAAAGATAGACTGGCAAATGGCCCATCTGATGGTAAGTGGTCACCACCGCCTATAGACATTAGCAATGAAAGATCTGAAGGCCAATCCGAGCGAACGTCGACCACCACTGATTTTCGCGTGCTTTGTGTTTGTAATATACTTTGGAGGACTTCGCCCCGTGTGTTCGTGGAAACTTAAAAGCACTAAGTATTACCTTTTAAGATTATTAGTTTAAGACAACGTTACTTGGTGGTAAGGTTTGGTGCACGCCCCTGTGACTAGATACCACTCATCTTATAAAGACTACTTAAAAGTAAATTATCAACGCACTATCCGAAAAAGAAATAAGTTTATTTTATAAAAAATAACCTTTCATTTAACGACACGAATGATTCAACAGCACGTATGAAGTACGTATCTATTGATTTTGATTTATATAAAACTATTCATTGATATTTGATATTAAAAAAAACACAACACCTTGATGTTTTTATTATCAAGAAAAATAATTATAAGTTACTGATAAAAATGCACCATCACACCGCTTCAAGAACATAAATCTTAGAAACGCGTAAAGTATCCGTCTGTTCACACACCTATATCTACAAATCAATTAAAATTCTATGAGTTAATTGAAAAATTTAAATAATATCATATAATAGCTTTTTTAAGGTGACGCTCTGTTGCGTCAAAAATAATAACCGAAATGTTATAAATTTCAAAACATCCATTATTTTTTATGGCTTGTATCTCATGTTTATTAAAACTTCAACAATATTTTACTATTTTATATGAATAAATGTTCCTTATATTTATGTTATTCGTGTTTACTTATTTAAAATGTTTCGTATTATCAGCTTCAAAAGAAAATACATCGAAGTATTTGTTAAAATACAGCATTTATAATCGACTTAAAAAGAAGGTCCTCGAATCGGTTTATTTCATATGGTCATATTCCGATACTGCTTCAGCGATTGTGAACTAATTTGACAAGTCTTTTAATGGGCTCGGTTATATCTCAACCGACTTTTAAAAACCAACCCTTATAACTACTGGACTGTTCACTTGTTCTCTGTATATTACTGGATATGTTAGCATTGTAAATACATTTTAATGTGTTTTTTCTGAGTATTTTTATGGGTATACTTCGAGGTTGATCCCTCATAAATTAGACTAAATATAACTTTGTCACTCTAAGCCGCGTCCCATTTGAGTAGAGCGTTTATAAGGGCATTATTTATGACTACGTACCTAATATTGATTCAAAATAAAAATTATAACACTATTTTACTACTACAAGTTAAAAGTATTTTTCTTTTTTTTTAATATTTTGTTATTAAATATATATTACTTAATATATGATTGGATACTAAATGCCCTTAAGCTGCAATAAAACATCTAATACATATAAAATCAATTTAATAGTCTTTGATTCTTTAACAATAGACAAAAAAATATTTTATTACTTAAATACAAGTACCAAGTAGAACGTAGTATAATATCTGTATTTTGTGCATACGGGACGCACAAAATACAGATAAAAAACAATTTAATAATCATTCATCACTTAATTCCATAGACAAGATAAAAAAATGAGAACAAATCTAAACGTTATCTTTACACGCAAAAGTGCCATAAATGATGTTAGAACTTTTTATTTATTATTTAAATATATTCATTAAAAAATTGAAAATTAAAGTTGTAAAAATTGTATGATTTACTTTATGACTGGCTTGTAAATTTTTTTTTAAATTATTTAAACTATAAAATATGTAATTAAATAATCTTTTGTTGACCAAAAGAAACTGTCTCGTTGATCTAGCCTAGCATAGAAGGCTGCAAACCCTGAACTCATAAAGTTAATCAAGAATCATCAATATAAAAAAAGGTATTAGGTTTTTCTCTTAAGAAAATCTCAGCAGCAGCCCGGAGCCTGGAAGTGTGTACATATCCTTGTTCTTGCCTGAACTATTTCCGGTGAAGTCAAATTTACATATCGGATTAAGAGATTGAGGGAATAAAAAATGCTCCTATGTTCACATTTGTTCACTATAATGTCCTGCGCAATTCGCTAGTCTCTCCTGAGTATGACCATCGGTGCTTAAAACGGCGACTCAGACATCATAATTATTACTATATTTAAGCTAAATTTCTGTAAAGTTAAGTGAAGCAAAGCAATTTCTATGCGGCAATGGTTCACTTGACAATAAAGGACCACCAGTCACCATTGACATTCTCGCTATCAGAAATATCAACCATTGGTTATATCACCAATTATAAACCAATATATTGTTACATAAAATCAATTACATTACCTATATTTCAGTACTTAATAATTAACTAAAATTATTAACCCAAATATATACGTTCCTGTTACCGACTGTTCTATCATAAGATCTCTCCAGTATTACTTTGTGATTCCAATCGATATATTATTTATTGATATATGTAGGCGGGCGGCTGATTGGGCTTCTTGATTGTTAACCACCGCCCAGACATTGACGCTACAAGTATATAATAACATAACCTAACCTAACCATTCCTTACATGCCAATGCGCCCCCAGCCTTGAGAGCTAAGATGTTATTTCCTTTGTACATTACATTACATACATTAACAGCCTGTAAATTTCCCACTGCTGGGCTAAGGCCTCCTCTCCCTTTGAAGAGAAGGTTTGATCATATTCCACCACGCTGCTCCAATGCGGGTTGGTGGAATACACATGTGGCAGAATTTCGTTGATATTAGATACATGCAGGTTTCCTCACGATGTTTTCCTTCACCGCCGGGCACGAGATGAATTATAAACACAAATTAAGCACATGAAAATTCAGTGGTGCTTGCCTGGGTTTGAACCCGAACTCATCGGTTAAGATGCACGCGTTCTAACCACTGGGCCATCTCGGTCCTTTGTACATATAGTAACATTGGCTCACTCACTCTTCGAACGGGAACACAACAAACGTGTCCAGTATGATGACTTATGTAATTTTAAAAGATATTGCAGCACCTGGCTCCCAATTTACTGCAACCAATTACTAATTCATTAATAATTTTGATCACACTTAAATATAGGACTTTATTTACAAATAGTTTTAAACAACAACTTGAACGCTAGTAAGTAGAAGCAGTTTGTAACATTTCTGATGCGAATAAGTTAAATTCGGTCATATTAACGATCACGTTATTTTAGGTAAGCATACGTTATATTTTTTGTGAGCATGTCGTCAGAACACGGCGTACAGTAGCTTTTATTGTTAAAAGAATAAAATTAATATCCTGTCAGTTAGACTCACCTTGCCTTAATGCGTTCCCGATGTGAAATAATTTTCTCACTAATCCTAAAAATATATCGCCCATAAATAATCACTTGTATTGCCGACTGTCCAAACGCAACGACTGATTTAGTGATGTAACTTAATTTTATTTAATATCGATAAATTCATTTTTAATCTATATATATTTTACAAAAGAAGATCTTGTTGAAAAAGTATCAAAAAAGTTCCCTTTAGCCTTTAAATTGCCTATACTTAGTTTATATTTTGTATTCACTTCGACTTTCTTTATCGAATATATTACATATATTAATTAAATTAATTTCAAAATCAAATATAGGTAAAAAAAAACATTTAACAAACTGCATACATCAATGTTTTTAAATAATAATAATTCGTTTATAACTTCAATAGTTTAATGGTCTGCCTGATAATGTCAAAGCCTTTCAAACTATTAGCAACTAAAAGTAACTTCTAGCAAGTTATTCAATCAAACAATAAAAACTAAAAAAAATAGCTTTAATAAGCTATTAATTTAGTAAGTGTATACAAAATAATAAATTCGGTAACATCTCACTATCGATAGATACATCAATGAACATCCCTAAACAACAAATAGCGTCGAGAACATCGACTGAATTAAAGACATTTGTGTAGATTAAAATACGTATGCTTAATAATGTATTAGTTGTTATTAAATATTCGTTTTTTTATAGACCAACACTTTCTCGCGCGTTAAACGGTTTTATGTCTTTATCAATGTTAAATTCTTTCCTCACGCCCTTTTCAATTAATTTCAATACAAGCCTCGTCATCGGACATTTTAGATTACTAAATATATGAAGAACAATTTATAGCTCAAATTATTAGTGTCAATGGTTATAAAGTTATGATATATAACGATCTAGACTTTTTATAGATTCTTCTTTACTTACTTAGAAGCTAAATTTAACTACTTACATATAAACCTCTATACTATCCATTTTCTTTGAAGCATAAATTACAAAACGGTTACTACATAAAGTCTATCCAATATAATTTAAAAATATTTCTATTATACTATATTATACGCGTTTATACTTGACTTCTAAATAGACAGCCCTGAACTTTTATTGAAATTAATTAAAAAAAATAATTACACATATTGACGGAAATGAAAAAATGTAATCCACCAATTAGTCAAATATGACGTTTAAATGTGGCAATTTAATCATATTTATTTTTAAAACAGTTTTTCCAATATTAAAAACTCAAGGCAACACATAAAAAAATCTATTCTCAGTTACAACGGTAATAAATTATAACACTGGCAACGACAGAGCTCATTTCAACCAGTATAAAGCGAAAAGGTTCGAAAAAATGAAGCGTTCGAAATTTAATTTATTCAAAATTGAAACGTCACGGCACACAAAGGCACGCGGCGGACAATGGCGGTCGCGGCGAGTGTTAACACGAAAATTAAATGCTGATATCACAATTAATCAAGGGCCCATATTAATAATTGGCTATTCAGTGCTGCGAGGTGTCAAATTATATAGCTCAATTAACTCGTAGAATAGAATAGGGCGTGTTTGACACTGTTTATAAATACGGAACTTCAGCTTTTTTTAGGGTTTTATTCGATTTTATTACGAACTATATAATATTTTTGTTTTTATATATTGTTCGTTTCATTCTATCTTATTAAATTAAAACATTACTCATCAAATATTATAACAAGTAGACAATATTATTGTATATAATTCATTTTTGGTTTAGCTCTTATCGTACAGTTAAAGAAAAAATATATAATACCATTGTTTATGTTTTTATTAGGCTCTTAAATTCTATCAACGCTTTATAAAAACATCAAAATAAGGCCGAAATAATAAGCAAAACGTTTAAATTCACTTTCAGAATTTATTATAAGCAACTCTGGTATAATAATCTTTACCATTAACAATTTAGCTAATAAATGTTAAGATAAATAGGTAAAATACAGTGGCTATAAAAGTTAGAATCTAAAACACTTATACAGAGACAATACTTTATGCTATAATAGCTTGTAAGTATATTACCAAATTGATTTATAATCTACTTTTTATTAACTACATAAAATCTATTTAAAAGGAAACAATTTTAAACGAATAGTAAAATTGGTTTCAGTTAGCTACCGGCCAATGAGATTATCCAATTATCGCGTTTATGGCGGCAATTTGGAAGATGGCCGCACCCGTTCCAAATTTGAAAATTTAAAGCATGCATTCGAATCAATGGCTTTATTCTAATTTTATTATCGAATTGTTAGGTATTGCGCTCAATATTTTGAACATAACCTATTTAAAAATTGAAATTTAAATGATTGCTACGTTATAAAATAAATTATTAAAACATACTTAGTTAGTTTCAATATTTTAGGATACTTACGGAAAATGCTTATTTATAGTTATTCTAGTATGTATTCTAGTAATTCTAGTATGTAGTCTAGTCGACCACAGTTCTTCGAAATCAACATCTTATACAAAAAAGTTAGTGTACGTATTGAATATGTCTTATTTGAGTATTAGTCCAAATCTTTATGTATAAAAATAAAAAAACAAAAGTCAAAGGAAAACATGCTCAGCCCTACTGATGTATTTTTAACCTCTTGACGCCAAGACTAATTACATACCAGCGCTCACCTGCGTGAAGATTGAGCCATTTCCCCACCAAACTGTAATGCCAGATCGCTAATGATCTTTCTTAATAGCTATTAAAATGATCATTTCATTTATTCGAAAACATTATTATTAATATTGGATTATTGACATATATATTTTTTTCATAAATGTCATACTGACATACTCATATAAAAAAGGGATACATAAGCAGAGGGAAAAACATTTTTACCCTCTGTAATATTTAAAAAACACAAAGAAACATTTATAACACAGAAAAATTAACATCATTACAACTTGATCAAATCAGTTTTGTAGAAAAAGCTTAAAAATATTTTGAACTGTTTGATAGGCACCATTGATAACTTTTAAAAGCACCAATTAACCATTACAAAAAAGTGCTCTATTCAAAATTTATACATATTAAGCTTGCCCCAAATTATTTGAGTAATTACTATACTAATATTCCTATTTATCTTCCCCCTCCTTTTTAGGTTGTCGCTAGTGTTAGGAGTGGGCACGACAATAGCCCAAGGAGTCAGGAATCGATCCTGCGCCTTTTTACATCGCTAGGCGGCCTGTAAACGATTGACGTTTAATAATATTCCTATTATTTTATATTCTAATACAATAAAATTCCAGCCGGTCAAGCGAATAAATAAACAAAGTTTCGTATGCTTTATGTTTACGTGCAATTTATTTATTAAACTACATACTGCATAGTAACAATAACATTATAACACAAGCTACTGATGATAATACACCCAAAAAACGTCGCTGTTATTAAAATATTAACAATTTAAAGCTTAATAGTGCAGTTAAGAATGCAATCTCCCAAATAAGATGTCATCAGTAACTCATTTATACTCTGATATAAAACAGCCGACAAATCAATTTCATTCACGCGAACGAATCATTAAAGTCGTATCAAAGGTGAGCGGTTCGTGAGAACATTCGTTCACTCGTTCGGTCACTCACGATCTGCTAATAGGGTATGCAAAAATTTGTCTCTGCACAGGATTGAGGAACTTTAAGAGACTAGAATTAACTTAACAATAAATTACTTCAACCATAAACTATTCTTTAACTGTGAGTCAACGAGGCTTTGATATATTCAGCGTCAGATATTCTATTTATTACGAAATGTTCAACTAGATGAATTATGATAATAAGGAGTTCATTTCTTTAATTTACAACTAGAATAGGATTAGAATCCAAGCATATATTAAATTAGTTTGGAAAGTTATTTACTTCGAGTCTTTTAGTTCAGTTACACACGACTAAACAAAAAACATATGGTATTATTCATTAATAATAGTGATATTTTATTTACATATAATATCACTAGCCTTTTCTCTGTATTAAAGATGATTTTTTTTCTTACAAATAAATCATTTAATAGTGAACCCTATATATATACTATAGCAATGTGATGATTTACTGGTTAACCAGGGTGTGTTTTATTCTATAAAATATGAATGTTCATAAACTTGTAAACATACAAAAGCAAAGTCAACACACACAGACGACTTGACTTTTCCGAGTCGTCAAATTACTTATTTAGAAAAATATTAGTATAGTACAATATTAAAAAGGTACCTATTTATAAATTTTATTATTTTCTAATGTGTGGATCACTTAAATAAATTTAAGTTCTTCTTTTCTGAATTGTAGGTTGTACTGACTTTAATCATAGCTGTTTCATTCGTTTTTGAACGATATTTTATCAAATTTTTATGTATCCCATTACAGTTTTCTATTATATAAAACTAATACTAATAATAATATTAAACTAACATTCAAAGATTGATTCAAATGTTGTTCCGATTGAAAAGCGACAAAAAAAAACAATAACTGTGTGGACAAGATCGCGTGGTTTCCCTACACTTTATTCTTCTGAATGTCAATCGCCTGAGTTCCCATATTAATTTAGCGTTCCTGACACCTCTGACAGTTTGTAATGGCGGACAATTTGTTTGTCACTGTTCCATCTACAATGGACGCCGAAATTGAGACGTTTTATATCTACTAACATATCATGATAATTAAGAGAAATTTAAAGAGATATGATTATTATTAAAATAAAACAACAATATTCATTAGTTTAAAGCTCGCAAAATAATGCTTCATTATGTTATCGACGGAAAGAAGGTAATTAAAAACGTTTGCAAAGACAAAATTATTTTTATAATCTGTGGCAGTATGTCGTGGGGTACGAAGGAAGAGGCACAGTGCAGACGGGGCGTGGCGCGGAGCGTTTATTAACATGTCATTGGCAAGCATAAACATGACACGGGTTACACTGCACGGACCGGTTCCCTGCTCCTGCGTTAAAGCCTCCTTTGTTCTCTCGCTTCACACTTGTTGTCTATGGTTAGTGGCTTTGTTTATTACACGAAGGGAAATGAACTAAGGATAACAACGGATATACATTAAATATTAATTTTAAATTATAAATTAAAGTAGAATTTTAAAATGTTATTTTATTTAAATATAATGTGATGTGAGTCCAAAACTCCAGATTATCGAATAAAGTTAAAAGTTACTTGCGTTAGAAATTAGCACAATATACTTGATATTATGAAAAGTTATATTCTTAAAATAAACAATGATCATATGTATAATAAAACAGTTCTGACAATATTAGAAAATAAAATAAAATTATTTATGTAAGATATTCAGGATCAAAATATTGACAAAATTACATGTAATTTTAGCATTTTTATCCTATCCTAGGATTTTCTAATTCAGACTTGATAAGTAAGATATAAAATATAACGATTATTTTACCAGCCGGTTCGTATAGTATACATGCTTACTTATTTTCGATGTTTGTTAGAATCCAACAAAAAAATTGTATACATAAACAACGGCGTCAAAGGTTATTCGTTTTAACTAAATCAAATCAAAAAGGCTTATATTAATTAAAAAAACATTTTTATTAATTATTTTTTATTATAATTAAAGGATATTGGAATACACTTTCTAATAAAAAGCTTAATTTATTACAAAATTTTAACACATTTTATTCAGTTGTTCGATAAATCATCGAATATTCAAATCGAATAGGGTTGCCAATTTCAACAATAATACCTATTAGAACATATAAATACAATAAAATTAAATTTCATATTTATTATTCTATTATTAAATACAATATGTGATCTATATCCTGATATATTTTTATTACAACACATTTTATTTAATCTGGTAACCCTAAGTACAATTGGTATTATCCATCAAGCGGGGCGTTTTAAAAACGCGATAATGCGTTGTTCTTTATTAATGTAATCAAGTGTTACATTTCTATTAAGACATTAATCTGGAGGCGTCCGTTCTTCTAACTATGTTTTAATTATGGGCTATGGGCGAAACAGCTGGATACTGATAATAATTACAGGCTCAGAGCCGCCTGTGCTGCGTTTACTTCATAACGAAGTTAGTGACTTATTGCTGTTAAGTTACTTGTGCGAAGTATGAAAATATTATTTCATCTATTTAGCGTGAATCTTATCTTGATAGTTTATCTATTGATTTCATGCTTTTAACAAATGAACATTTATTAATTAAAAAATAAAAGCTGAAATATTTTTACTAACAGCATTTATTTCTAATTTATATTAAAATATAAATATATTTATTTATTATATTTATTATAAATTCTAATAAATCATATTAGACAATAGTTTAGTTAGTCTAAATAAACTTTAAACAATATTTCTCCTTTGAGATTTTTAATAAGTCTCATACAAAGATAAATCAGACGTAACAAAGTCCACTGTAACTAAACACGATATATTAACGTATTACTTCATACTGAGTACATTTTATATATTTGACGAAAATAAAAATGATTCCAATATTAACAAGCGAGTACAATAGTTCGTGTAAATGCTCCTCAGCGATTGATTGACGCTCGCTAGTCGCTAACGCTTATAACTCCTAGATGCAGTAATCGTAATTAGGCAAGGGATTAGCCCTCGAGTAATGTTCTATTTAATAAGAGAAGCACTTAATACAAAATAAAATTAATGTGCTAAAGTAAGAATAAATCGTAACTTGACAATACTCAAAATGTACGTAATAGGTTTGTATCAAATTATATGTTTAAACTTCAAAGTTGGTCTAGTCTAAAGTATTTGGCTATTATTTTATGTATATTTAAAAAAGTAACTCAACCACTGGAATGCGCGTGCCATTGGTCCTATGTCTGAACCTTTTCCGGTCGTGTCGATTTTGCCGTCTCATCAGAAATAAATAAAACTTTCTCATTAAAAATGAAACTTCTATTCGCGCACACGCGTATATATCACAAGGTATATTTTTAAATGTACTATCTTTATTATTACTCATCTCCATAGATGAGGTGTCCGTGTCGTTTTTCGATCATATTATTTACAAGTGTTATATCAAATCATGTTATATGAATATACCTGCATTTTGCCTAATAATCCATATCTTTGGATTATGCCTACGTATGTGTGCACTACAATATTTGTACTGAAAATTCGCGTAGGAAGACTTCATATGACACATTATGAAGTATGCCTTTAAATCACACCATAAATTTTACATATAAATACGTACTTTAAATTTTTATCAATCTTAAAAATATAGAAATATTATTTTATTTAAATAGTTGAATGTTTTAAATGTTAATTTCAACGTCTGTATTACTTTAAAGGTAAACGGCGTCGCATCGTGCGTTCTCGTTTGAATTTTCTGATTCTGATGCCCTGAACGTGCTTTGAAGTTCTCATATCAATTCGCAGCTTACTTAGTTATAAGATTTATTTGACAATGTTATAATAATAAAAACTTGAAATAAACGTACGTTTTAAATATTAATTTAAATAAAGGACCGAAATTAAAATTAAAAATAGGTATCAGGAATTTCGATTCTCTGGGCGAAGAATATGTCGAGATTGATGAACAAAAAGACGGATGTTATATGTTAAAGGAAAGTTTTTGCATTATTCCGTTATTTCATCTGCAAACGGCTCAAATTAATAGCTTGGAAAGAGTTTATTAACAATTTGATTTAAAAACACATTCGGTAAACCGTGTACGCAAATATTTTATTTTCTTTAATATAAAAACGGATATCATAAAAATAAATGTACGAGTAGCTACTGCACAGCGTAGTTTAACGAGATTTGAATTAATAGCATACTTAAATCGAGGTGTAATAAATACAAATATATAACAACTCCTCGGTACGTTTGCAAGCAAAAATATATCATTAACATCAGCATATGACATCCATCCACATGTTAAACGCCCGCGAATTATCAGATAACTCAAAAGGCATAACAACCAGCAATTTGAAGATCTCACGAGCGCGTGAAATGGAGATATTAACGCAATTTACGATGCCTAACAACCGCCAGTAAACTATAACATCTAGGCTATATCAATAAAAGCTATTAACATCGATCAAGGTAAGTATCTGTCCTGGGGTATTACTTCAAATTAACTTAAACGCGCCGGCCTGCAGTGCGGTAATGATAGTCTCTGGGCGCCCCAAGCGCGAACCTGACTAGGGAATGATAAAAATGGCTAGTAGTCGCAAAACGCCTATCAGAAATAATCACCGATTCGCATTCTTAGTAGGTAATGTTATAAGTATTTCACATTGAACAAAAGTTGTGAAGACTTGAATGTTAACTCTGCATTATAGAAAATCAGCTGCAACGACTCGATACTATATAGTTTGTTGTTTAAAATATAACTATATCCTATTTTATTTTTAGGTTTTTTTTATATTATAATTATCACTGATGTAAATTTAAGGTATTTTTATATGTCTTTAGTAACAATACACAGTAATAAAAAAAGTTTTGCACACACAGCGTACAAGTTAAAATTCAGTTTTTTTTAACGTTTTTACGCATTTTCAAATTCTAGAGAAGTTTCATTTCAAAATCGCTGTTACATAAGGCTATTTTATTTACTACATAATATTAATTGAAAAATTACAATGATTAATATCGTTTTATTTTAAATGATAATTCACACTCTTGTGGATCAGCTGGTAAAAGAAAACAGCTGGTTTGACAGGAACTAGTAAAGAACTACTAGTACTATTTATAAAACGAATTACATTTATAATTATGAGTCAGACTAAATAATATAAGTTACCATATGAATGTTTATGTAGTAAAGGTTAAATATTAATTACCAATTTGCATAATTAATTATATTCATACTAAGCTTAATTAAAAATTCACCGAAGTGTAATTGTAATGTCTATACTCTGTTACTGTTAGGCAAATCTCTTTTAATATCTTATAAATTAATTAGCGTGCCCCGCGTGTTAGGTTGTGCAGGTGTCAGGTATATTTTTCCGGAATAAATAATAACTTATGTACTATTTCAGTAGATCAGGATAATAAAATAAATTCAATCGTGATAATAATTCATCAACAAATATATTTCTCAATAACTCGCAATAATCTAATTATATCTCGTGACAGATCAATCTTTTTAAAAAAAGAAATATGTTTATTTATTGTGCCAGTCTTAATTAGTATGCCAAATAAAATAATATAAATTATAAAACAACTAATCACAACAATTATATGTACATAATAATGTAAAATAAATAGTTTCGATTATAATCATTATATGTAATGAGATATAATTAATTATGACGTCCTATGATACAACACCGTATTGGAGGCGAGGGTTACTCGCTAACACTATCTTTGTGCCAATTTTCATTCAAATCCGTTCTAGCGTGATTGAGCTGGTAACATTCTTCCATCCAAACTTTCGCAATTATAACATTAGTAAGATGTTTACATTTTTCGTTAAAGTTTTTATCGAATCGAAAGCATTGTTTAGTTTTTCTGTCAGAAAATCCTGAGGTCTATCACCTCAAATACTATTACTACAACTACTACTGGAACTGAAGCTATAAATAGATACAAAACATTTTTTTCAAACTAATAACTATTCCCAAAAATCGGTCAGGAGAACTTTTAGTAGACTTTTCTTTATTAAACAACAATGATTTTCATATCATTAGAGCAGGTGATAGTACTCATTAGCAAAACATACGCTTAATACAGCCATTGGTAACAATATAGTCCAAACTATATTATACGACGACGATTAATGAGAAGGTCTTTATAATTATACCGAGCAGGACCGTCTTTATCCAGGGTGCAGGATGTGCAAAAGACTTGAGCGCCGCGCAATGTTGGTAAAGTCCTAAATCAGAATTGGACCATCGAATCTTTTTTTTTGGTTAGGAGTGAGATCGCTAGACCGATGTTGCACCCGGAAGTTTATTATGCTTAAGACGGGTGTGTCTTTTTGATATTTGCAATCCTACTTACAATACTTAGTGTATTGTAAATATCAAAACAAGTTATTATGAGTCCGGAAAATCTTTAATACGCTATTTTAATCACAGCAATTAAGTTTATTATTTACTTTATGATACATAAACATATACATGTTCATATGAAACACATAGAATTAATAAAACGCATTCCAATGAAATTAATAAATTTAACCTTTGCCGATAATTATAGATTACTGTCTCTAAAAATAATTTATAATTAGTAAATTTTATGATTAGATAAACTCCAAGCATTTTCTTCAAAGCGTGAAGAAGCCTTAGTCCAGCACTGGAATAGATACAGACAGTTACTTTTTACTGTTTTACGCTATATTAATAGAATAATAAATTTACTATAATACTAATAATATTGAATAAATTGATAAATCCACGGAAAATTTAGTTAGTGTATAGCATTAAAAAGTTTTGAAATCGTCAGTTATTTATGGAATTAGCATATCTGCTGGCACTTAGAACAACTGGTACACTCGTATATATTTATTTTTTATTTAAAATAGATAGGCGAATAAACTACGCGATGTTACCGCCGCCCATAGACATTGGCATGTTAAAAAAACACTGTCGATACTCAACTAACCAAAGAATCTAAGATATGATGTCCCTTATGCCTGTAATTGTAGCTTACACACAAAACTAAGTACATAGGTACCTACTTATTGCTGTTTGACGCCAGTTTAATCGCAACAAAAAAACTTTGTACTGTAAATTGCCATAAATGATTAACCAGTATAATTTAAAATATAACGTGATGACTTTACTCGTCTAAATTCAGTGCGAGTTCACCTGCAGTGCGATTAATAGAATATTCGTACTAGATTTAGCTGAGCTCCAGGTGAAGATTGGCGATATAACACTACGTATATACAATGTATATCTCTAGTCCGATCACAGAGCATTAAAGCAAAATAAACAACTTTAACATTGAATTGATGTGATATCATTGGTCGAGATCTTGAATACTCTGTGATATTACTGATATTCATTATGGAATCGCGAATAATAGTGTTTTGAATGTTGACGAAATTGTTTTTGAAGTTCGGAGTAAAATTAAAGTGGATATAATTAGTTTAGTGGAATGGTGTTCTATTATATCTAAAGGTATATAATTCAAGAATGCTCCGTAGTGCATAATGTAACAATGCTATTAGCAAATCGCATTTTGTTAATCAAAAGCTTGTTTATCTGTTGATAAACACAATATTATGAATATCAATATGAAATATGTTGAAAGAGCCAAAGCTCATTACAGACACAAGCAACTTACCGGTATTATTGTGCCGTTTAATGGTTAGTGAGCCAGTGTACCACTTTAATTATAGATACAATTGATTGATTATAAATATCATCAAACATATATTCTATAGAGGTCACATTATTATAATAGGTCATACAATTCTATATGAGATTATTTTAAATATGGTCAGAAGAATTATTAAGAATGCTGTTACTCCATTTTAGGCCGTCTGTAGTTATAGCAGTTTATTAATACAATAAAGCGTGACATTACATAGTAACAAAATTAATACTGACTTTTTGTTAATAAAATAAATAAATATATACATAAATAAATACATGCTCATAAAATGGGAAAATTAGTAAACTAACAGCTTGTAAATGTTAGATTGCTGGTCTAAGGCCTTTTCTTCTCTTTGAAGATAAGGTTTGAAGTCCAATCCAACACGCTGCTCTAATACTAGTTCCTGAATACACATGACACATGAAAATTAATTGTTGCTTAATCGTTTGATAAGCGTGTTGAACTAGGCGATCTCGGCTCGTTTGTAATTCATTGCAAAAAGTAATTGATATTAAACTAAAACAAAAACAATTCTATTATAAATGTTTTCTAAATTTTCATTTGCAAAATACGCTCTGTTCAATAGACAGCTATCACGGGGACGCTGATATCTCGCTCATCTATTTAAAGTCTCGTCAACTGAATTGTACGTAGTTTGTATGTCAGCCGTCTATATATATATTTGTCACGAAAATGTCAAACTATTGTATAGACATGTATATAATACGTGTGACGTTATTGTATCTTATTTAATTATAAACGAATTCAATTATAAGACGTGTTTTGTTGTATGTGTTATTTGATATATACATAATAAAAATATTATTACAAAGAATATGTGCAGTTTTACAATTTTCACTCAATAAAATCGCAAGATTAGCAATCTGTGTAAGCTATATTATATCCCACAAAATAATGTATTGACAAACAATGAACGAACATGATTTCTGATTTCATGATTTCTCTATTTTCCGAGGAACGAGAAAGTTAACACTTAACACCGATAAGTTCATTACTCGGGGAATTTTCTGAAAAACTCTTGACACAATTTATTTAATAAACTGGTAGTAGGGCTTTGTGCAAATCTGTCAGGCCAAGTACCACCCACTCATTACATCACATACGTCTACCAAATAAATAACAATCCTTAGATTTGTCTTGTTCCGATTTGAATGTAACATCAAAGTTACCAAGACTGGTGGCATGTTTGGGGATGATAAATATTCCTAACAGTGCCAATATCAATATATATTCCTAACCTTTTACTATCTGCCAGTCTGCTGCTTACGTACCTAATTGTAAATTGTATTTTTATCAGATACTTGCTAATTGTTAGCTATCTTCTCTCTCAACATTCCTCGTCTTCGGTCCTCGTTGGTATCTGTCAGTCTCGCTAGTATGGAAGCGTATTACTTATCGGTGATTTTGGTAGTCCTATTCGCTTTAGCCATCAAAGTTCTAGAAAGTGGTCCACCCTTTTTGGACCATCTCCTTTGACCATCCAGGGCGGGGAATTCGATCTATTCTCGATCTTGTTAAAATCGGCTATGTCGCTTTGTGATGGTTCGATTAACGGCTTTTGTTGGACAAAGTATAATTTTTTGAGCAGTTTTTCCGTGTTAAGTCGAGAAATTTACCACAGCACGAAGTTCATTTTTCTCTAGTCAACATAATAATTTTATACTTTTTAAAGTTAAACAAATTACACTCCCTTAAATTCTGTGTCGGTAGCGGCACCCAACGCATATCTGCGTCTCTCTCACTAATTGGTTACTCGGGCCTCTGAATCCAATTAGAATGGCGCGAAACGGGCCTTCCTGAATTTATTATGCAGCTCTTGTTTAGTTTGCTGGCCACTTTAATTGAAACCTAGTGCGTAAATCGTCTGACCAGCTAATAATTAGCTTTAAAATATTTTAATTTATTGTATCTGGATTGTTAGTAATTATAGAAATAGCCTAGTAAACACCTAGAATTAAAATTGAATTGAATATTTTAATATTTCCAAAAGCAAACTTCACAAATTGTCTTCTTAATAGAATACATAATGGAAAAAAACGAAAGAAATGTTGTAATGTTAGATGTACTGGCTAGAATAATTAACATATATTTATTGTAAATGGAGATCATCAATCTATTAACCAAGTATTAAAAAAATCTAACAAATTATACCTTTTAAAGGTTATACTGCCATCTACCATTCAATAGACTCACTATATATTTAATCCAATATAAGAACCTATATGCGCCATCTATTAGTCGGTAGAAATTATAATCATGTAGAATGATTAAAAAAAATAGTGGTTAATTATAATATGATATATGTTAATGACATAAATTGACAAATTAAAATTATAATATATAAAACCCAATATTTTAAATCAAACTTTGCTTAAAGACTTTATACCAACACAACGCATATTATCCACCACTGTCAGGAACGAGAAATTCACTGTTTAAAAAAAAGAAACAAAAATGACATCTGTAAATGTCAAAGTCTTGTTTATTTTCAAATTTTTATATAGTTACGACTTGAATTTCCTTTCTAGTCACATTTCAATTCCTTCAACGTTCAGTACTTACAAGCAATCTATAACTTTATGAATAAAAAATCGTATATTTGCATAGTTGCAATTAATTAGTTAAACCAATTTTGCCTATTCTTTACTACAGCTATCACGAAATAACAAAAATGTAATAAGTATTTTTTTTAAAGCTTTAATGTGATGTTACAAGCAATAATCCTTAATAACCAATATGTTTACTTAATTTCTTGTGTGTTTTAGGAGTTTCGTAGATCTTGCGACTTTGGCAATGCACCGACGGCATGAGATGGAAGTCAGAATCAATGTTTTTGTTGATAAATGTGACCATGCGATACAAAATATAAAAAATCTAAAAATGCAGGTATTTTGAAAAACTTAATTATATCCTAATAATGTACTCGTAAATAAGCTAAAACTAATAAATACGAATTATTTACCAATATTCGCAATAATTAATAGTATATATTTTGTATTTTAGGCTCAAGGCTTTGTAGGAACCCTTAACTGTGATCCTGCAGAACTAAAAGATCGGTTTTTAAGCTGTATGAAACAGTTAGATGAATATACATATCTCCTAACAGACTTTAATCTTGCGATAAGTAAACTTGGTAAGTTATTTATGAATATTTTTTTAAACTGAAAATGAAATTTAAAAAACAACTATTTGTTTACACCTATTATCTTTATAATAGATTAGTTTTCTCATATTTCTCAATCTTAATCTCTTCCAAATCAAATATTACTCATATTTGATTCGGAGAATATTCATTAATATATACAAAGTGTAATGATTCTGACTGTACAAACATTAATTCCTTATATCAAATCAAATTAAAAATGAACACAGGCTTTGACATGAATATACTGACAAAAGCAACTCAATAGGTGTTTTTTGTCAGTTTGTAAGTATTTACAATTTTAGCATAATAAAGAATAATATTTTTTTTTTTTTCTTAATAAATACTTTACATTTTTAATAAGTAGTAGTAGACCCATTAATTAATTAATTTATATATTAAAAAAAAATAATAATGTAATTAGACACATTATTGAATGTGAGATATCAGATATGTAGTATTAATTGATGTCCACTATCAATCAACTATATACAAATTTTATAAGCATAATTATATATCTATTTGTATCACTAAATAAGAATTATTTACATTAAGACCATAGTTATATAGAAATAAAAACTAAAAATATTTACTGTACAAAACATGGAATGGTGGCCAGAAATGTAGCAACCTTACCCCATTGAATTGACAGTCCTCTCGTCACCAGTGGAGGCAATTTAAGATATTAGTATTAGTTATTATACATATTTACACAGTTTTCTATATGTTCGTACACAAAATTTCATCTAACATTTTCATTCCTTCTCACCAAACGAAAAAAAAATTGCCTTTTGACACTTTAATTTTCTTATATAGTTTACTGAGTCCATCAGTTTTTTTTTTTTTATAATAGAATGATAGTGTTTTATGCCAATTAAGTTAATCACAACATTTTTTATTACAGATACAACAAATACTAGCAATTACACCCCAGTGCATGATGTCTCAAACCATTCTCAATTACCTCAACCACATGTTGGCACATTTAATTTAATAGATGCATTGAGTGAACCAACACCTTCAACGTCTAAAGATCACACAGTGTCATGTTGTAATCAATATCCATCAGAAAAACCGCATCGTAAGAAAATACCAAAGGAGGATCAGCTTTTAATAGCATTCTCAAGTTCGTCATGTTCATCGGAAAGTGTTCCAATGACCAGAAGTGAGAACAGAAGTGAGAAGGAAGTGCAATGTCAAATAACAGAAGAAACAAAGAGACTTACCTTGGATGGTAAGATGTTTCTATTTTTTATGATGTTATCCTCCTTACCGATTTAACATTGATAGCCCTTGTATAGGAATACAAGCCAAGCTAGCTAACTTTATGATTCCAATGCATGTTTATGTAATTACTGATACATATACGGGTATTAATTTTTTTTAGAGTAAGCATCAGCTAAGAAAGGTTTTTGGGAGATACCAAAACTAGACTAATGAGGCAGTTATTTAATATTAATCTAAATAAATCTGTGCAGCTCTCCCTGCACATTAGGGAGTTGGTTTTAGTTATAAAAAATCCCATGTCCTTACTTTGGATTCAAGCTTGCTTCTTACCAATTCCATCAAATTTAGTTTTATGGTTTAGTTGTGAAAGACTTAGTAAAGAGTTACTTTAGTAATTATAGTATTAGCATAGATTATTGGTAAAAATATATTCATATAATATTCCTCTGGTGTCATCTTTAGGTGCCTTTATCATTCAGTGTAATTATACATTTTATAATTCTGTCTTTTTTTTTTCTTTTTAGACTCAGGCCCGGCTTTTGATGACTGCAAGTTGCCAGCACAGGCCTTACTCCAAATTGATAATGTGTATTCGGCAACAATCATGCATGTAGATGATGTATCTTTCTGGGTTATAGCCGATGACGTTGATGATGTGTGCAAGTAAGTGATGAAAAAATAATGCTAGCTAGGGACTTATGTTTGAACTCTAAACAGTAGGTACTTGAGCTTATTCACTTGTTAATATATATATGATACTTTCAATAAATGAATAGGTTGTGGATATTCGGACATATTTCATTAAGGCCGGCAACGCACCTGCAAGCACCCCAATGTTGCAGATGTCCATGAGTGGTGGTAGTCGCTTCCTACTTAGAGAGCGTACTCGTTTGCCCACTACAGTATAAATTAAAGGACACTCTTTATCCTAAAAAAACACATACACCAAATCCAATCCAAATAGAACTACTAGATGTAACCAATAATTAGAATATTTATTATAGTTATTGGTTACATCTAAATTCTAGCTACCTCTAAATTATATTGTAATTAGGTTTTAGGTGTGAATTGGAAGATATTCTAAAAGTTTTTGTATGACATATAGGAGCTCTATTTATCTCTCTCTCACTCCCCCCCCTCTCTCTCCCTCTCCTCTCCCCCCTCTCTCTCCCTCTCTCTCTCGCCCTCTCTCTCTCCCTCTCCTCTCCCCCCTCTCTCTCCCTCTCTCTCTCGCCCTCTCTCTCGCCCTCTCTCTCCCTCTCTCTCCCTCTCTCTCCCTCTCTCTCCCTCTCATCCCTTTATTTTCTCCCATTTTTTATATGTCTCTCTTCATTGCTGGTTATTAAGATAACGACAAAACGTTCGATTTAATATTATTAATTTCGTAATTATAGACGCTATTCCCTGGAGTAACCATTTGCGTCAACTTTTTTTTCCTTTAAAATTTGTACACATCCTTATTTGAGAAACATTAATAATTTTGTTTACTTCCCGCCTTGGAGCCCTTTAGTGTAAGTACATATTTTGCTAAAGTAATATTTGTTTATTTCAGACTGATGATACAAATGACGAGCTATTACAAGGAGAATACGATAGAAATGAACTTAGACGAGCTGATGTCGCTCACATACTGCACGTACTATGCGCACGACAGTGACTGCTATTACCGAGGGCTCTTTATAAGACTCAGTGACGTAAGCTATATTTATGTACAATGATCGAGACAGCCCAGTGGTTAGAACACGCTTAACTTAATCGATAACTTAATCTATGTGCTTAATTTTGCATCTCGTTGTCGGTGAAGGAAAGCATCGTAAGGAAACCTACATCTTCCCTACGAATATCTCTCACATGTTGAACAACCACATTAGAGCGTCGTGTGGGTATAAACTCCAAATCAATGCTAAAAGGAAAAGAGTATCTAGCAGTCCACTAGCTGTGGACTAACTATTGTTGAACAAACGATGCATAGCTGAACGCGACGAAAGTTTAAGTTATTTTATTATTTTTGTATAAAAAGTGTATGTAAAAAACCTAAAACTTTAATTTTAAAGAAATCGTATTAGTAATCTTTCACACTGATTTCCGATTTTTTTTTTTTTTACAAATAAAATTAATTGAAAATAATCATAACATATTTTAATTAATATAAACATATCCAATGTTATATAGGTAGCTTATATATATAGCTTTATAACAATAATGTCGGGTACCAGGAGGATATGAGTATCGCGGAGGTGTTCCTGGTGGACACGGGCGAGACGAGAAGCGCCCCCATCTCCACGATACAGCCGCTCGCTCCGAGGTTCTGCAAGAAGCCACCCTTCGCGCGGTGCTGCCATCTAGCGGGGGTTTGTATTATTTTTACATTGTCATCTTTCCTGGCCGACATATTTCCGAAAGTAATGAGCCTCACAGCCCGTAACCAGACTGACTACGGGTAGTCAGGATGAATCACAGTACTACTACATGATTACCTTTATCCGTTTTATTGGATTCAGCTCGAGCTTTACGCCATCTATCTTTTATCGATTTTCGTCCTGCTGCAGGTACTGCTTCGGTACAACATGTAATTATTTATTCAATCAACTTAACTGAAAACTCAATTAAAACACTACGTCACGCCAAGTAATGTTCGTACCGAATAATTCATCACGTGTCTGTTCTGTTTTAAGGGCTTTTAACCTTTTAAATTAGAAGTCAAACTGAGGTATTTGGAATTCTTACCTGCTAAAACCACTGCGATGGCCGTCTGCGGCACTTCGAAGAGGCTGCGGGATCGTGTTAATGAGCTCTCTTCAAGGAGTGAAGGTCATTTTATCCCCTCGCCCTCCTCGGTACTGTGTACAACAGCGCGAGCCCACCCCGTCTGCGGGCCCCCTCATTGTCGTCTGATAAAAGACACGCAAGGCTCCCAGTTCATGCGTCCACGGCTCCAGGGTGACACCCAATCTTTTGAACTCCCGGCGTTCGGGCTGTTGGAGGGCCGAAATGAAGTCTTCGTCGTCACCTTCGAGAAGGATCGGCTATTTCCCGGTCCCGCTTAGCTTTCTC
This sequence comes from Vanessa tameamea, assembly GCF_037043105.1. Lineage (NCBI taxonomy): Eukaryota > Metazoa > Arthropoda > Insecta > Lepidoptera > Nymphalidae > Vanessa > Vanessa tameamea. The sequence continues at coordinate 10,566,488 of NC_087317.1, forward strand.
CTTCTGGACCATGACGGTCTCACAGGGGTAGACTACGTCCCTCCGACGTCTCTCTCAGCGGGGCATCTGACACGAGAAATCGTAGGGAGAGGTCTCGTCCAAGTTCGCGGACCGGGATCTGCCTGCGGGGAAACACTGATCTGTCCTAACTCAGCACTAATATTGTGTTAACAGGTAGATTTACTGGGCTACCGGAGCAAAGAATTGTTGGAGAAACAGGAGGTGTACATTAAGGGCTTCATGGGGAAGCCATGCAGTATCAAAATAGATGACAAGTAAGTTATACAGGTTGATTAAAAAAAAAAATCTTCATCATCTAAACTTGAGAATATCGGAGGTCTTTTAGGTGTACTAAATTTTCTTATAAAAAACAGTGTAATCTCTTACTAAACTTTTTTTTTTGAGCCGACATGTTTCAATGGATAGAACTCATGCAACCTAATCCAAGGTCAATGTGTAAATTCGGTCAAGTGCCACTAAGTTTTTATGTATTTATAATTCATGTCTTAGTGAGTAGTGAAAGAGAATTGAGATCGTGAGAGACCGGCACGTGTCTGTTTAGACTCTGCTATGGATCCACCAACCCGCACTAGGAACAATGTGGAATAAAAAAATTAGGTAACAGCGGCAATGTCTCACTACTGATCAAAGGCTTCCTTTCCCTTTTTGAGGCTTATTCCACCACACTGCCCCCATGCAGGTTGGTGGCACGTGGTAAAGTCTTATACACCAAATATGGGTTTTATTTCTTAAATTCACCGTCGAGCTCGAGATGAATTATAAATACAAATTAAGCACATGAATCTGTGGTGACTCAACCGTTTTTAATTTGACTCAAAATCATCGGTTATGCTTTACGTCTTGACCTTAAATAGTAAATTTAAAATCTTCTTGAGATCAAAGAAGCAATACAACGCGTTTAGAGGATGTTTTTTTCTTATATATTCTCTTATGGAATTATACTTGTATAATTATTTTCAGTTCATCGGAATCTCTGGACGTCTATGTGATCTTTCCTTCGGGCGAGACGCTCAATGACTTGCTAGTGGAAGAAGGACTGGCGTTAAGAAGTAAATATGATTTATTACTAATAATAACTTGATTAGAAACTCCAATTCGTTTACTTAAAAAACTTTCAGTGGAATGCAGAAGAATTACAAACTAATTAAATGCTGTTTTTATTTTTCACAAGATTAAAGTAAAAAAATGTTTGTTTTAAATTAAGTGTTAAAGTTTAGGCATTTATACACTAGTGCTTCCGTCGTTGGTCTAATCAGATCTTGACGTGTTCAAAACTCGCGACGATCGAAACAACATTATTCTTCTGCCAATATTTTAAAATAATTAGTAAGTTTGCATTGCAAACACTCACAAGTCACACAGTTCTTAACAATAAAAAATTTAGCAAGAGCTATTTTGCCCCTTTGTATTGTGAAATGTTAGATACTTCAATAAAAGCCATTATTTACAGTTGACAAATCAAACGTCTCAACCGAGGTGTCAGCGGGAGCTAGATGTGTCTCAGAATTAAAAGATGAAAACTTCGACATCACGCAGTGTCCAGAATATGATAACCCATTGGTGGCAGTCACGGTAGGATAATCGAAGTATAATGACAGATATCGATATTTAAATGGAACTTAAGTCGTTAATCGTATTTAAAACAAATCGAATGAAAGAAAGCTTTAAAAATAGATAGTAATAAAAACATGAAATTCTGCAATTCATTTGAATCTATATCTATCAATCTATTTGTTTATCTAATGGCATTGGTAAGAATTTACTACGAATATTATACTACCAAAAAGTGTTATTGTTATCCGGTTTGAAGGATCAGTGACCCAATGTAATAGGCACGAGCGCATAACATCTTAGGGTCCGAGGTTGGAAGCGCATTGGCGATGTAAGGGACGATTAATATTTATTACAGTGCCAATAACTCTTAACGGTAGTGATGTGGTGGTGATGAGTGACTTACCGAGAGGATATGTGCATTTGTCTTATAAATAGATAGTTAAAACAAAATAAACTCAACAGTACAGTCACGGTGAGTTTATTTAGGAGAAATTGGAAATTATCTTGGAAATATCTTGAATATAATATTTCAGGGATACCACAATCGAGACGAAATGGACATCTGCAAACATTACAAGGGCGGACCGGAGAAGACTTGCTTTAAAGGAGCGCGCTGTACGAAGAGGCACGTCTTGAAACATCCAGGTAGACGCGGTTAAATTACTTTTAGAGCCCACTTGAAATAAATTAAAACTTTATATTTCAGAGCATCAAATCTAAATAAATTAAAAATTTAATCAATAAAAGTAAGTTTAAGTGTTGCTATTTAAATTGTTAACTATTCTGGAAAATACTCAAATTTAACGTTTAGTTAATAGTTTGCTTGCAACAGGAGCTGGCCTACTTCATCATCATAGTCGTCATCAAATTTTATCTAAAATTAATAAAACAAATGACGAACGACCACTACGTTTATGCTCCCAATCCATAGACATCAGCTTACATAGCAACTCTTTGACTGTAGACAGAATAACTATGGAGTGACAATAAAGATAAATAATCACAATGAAGATCTATTTGTATTTCCAGACGGCTGGACGCTAGACCAGGTGCCGGTGGCGGCGAAGTGCAAGCCGCTGCCGCTGCCGGCGCCCGGCTCGTGGCTGCGCGTCTACGTCACGCACGTCGCGCACTTCAACCGCTTCTACGTGCACTTCCTGACGGATAAGAAATCTGGTTCGTAGGACTCATTCGCTCACTCATCGCTATTACTGAAATACGAACTCACAAAACGTATGTCTTGAAAGGAAAGTTTAAGACGACGTTGTCTTCACGTGTCGAATGTTTTTTCTGTAGTGAAGCGGCGTGATGAAATAAACTGCAAACCACAGATTTAGAATAGGCTAGATACCTACGATGACGTCACCCAAGCCATACTTGAACATTACAATAAATGATTTTAAAATTAATTACAGCTAATTGAGCATCAAAGAAAAAAAAAACAAAACTAAAATATACTCTATGCATTTAGGCTTTTACATACACTTGAAACCATATTAATACCACCGGTTCGGAATGTAGATTCTCAGAAATTAATCTTATCCAACATTTAAAATAAAAAATAGTTAAACTACTCTGTGTGTAATATATAATGTCTGAAAGTCAACAAGCGTTAACTTCCCGCTTTTTTATCATCTATATCTTGCGTTGAATGATATATTTTATTTATTAATGGTTTGTTTTTTACGAATTATTTCAATTTATAAATCGGCAAAGTTAAAAATATCTGTGGAATTCTATTATAGAAATGAATATCTTGTCCCAAGAAGGATTTATTGACTTTGCGGAGTCGGAAACTTGGCGTTATAAGCTTATCCTTACGTCTCGTGTACAGTATACATACAATGATCATTGCTGATTCTATCAAAGTTATCAATCATACTGTGAATATATATATAAAATTGTCGTAAATATATTGTGACGCAACTGTTAGTAAAATAAAAATAGATTCAATATCTGTAGCGTTATACCAAAGTAATATGTCAAATATCAAAATTACTTAACGATGTAGGTAACACATCCACTGACTAGATTTACTACCCAGAAGAGATTATACAGTTTGTAAGGATACAAATATACGAACACAAACGAAAGTAGTAGCGTGTCAAGCTTGTGCAAAGCACGAGCACGCTGTATCCAGCCTACTCCAAATCTGTACTCTAATGCTTGGCAATAAAGGAAAAAACGTAATTTTTTTATAAATATATTTTTTAATTGACAATCAATGAACTTCTTGTAGGAAATGAAGCAGTCCCAAGCTTCGGAGTGGTCCTCCCGCCTACTAACCTGGAAGCTTTAATTCTTGACATGAACTCTCCGGCCACTAGAATGATGTATAAGCCTCTAAAGGTAAGAAATGTACCACACTCAAGTTATCTTAGATTGTAATATATGTAGTCAGTTACCGTTGCAGTCGTTTAGTACATTTTCGATTTTAGTTGATAAAAACACAAATTTGTTTTTCATATAAATAACTGTCAAAGTATATCCATATATGTACAGTATGACTCTATTTAAAGTAAATAAAATAGCTTTGAACGACGAAAATATTATTAAATAATTAATTTAATTTAATAGTCCCATAGACACAAGTAGTATTAGTAGTAAACTACAAGCATAAGGAACATAACATCTTAGCTCCCAAGTTTACCCAGGCGATTTCTGATGTAAGTAATGGTTAATAGTTTATAGATCGCCAATGTCTATGGGCAGTGGTGATTGCTTAACACGTAAGTGGCCCAACTGCACGTCTATTACAAAAAATATTTTTTTTAAAAATTGAAGGCCCGTAATGAGTCTGATATCTAAAATAAAATGATTCATGCAAATACAGAACTATGACGTGTGCTCAATATATGAATGAGGAGTAAACCTAAAAGTAAGTGAGTGGTACCATCCAGATGATCCCAGCGCCGGGCGAGTTGGTGGCGGCGTTGTACCCGCTGGACGAGCAGTGGTACCGGGCGAGGGTCGTGTCCTCCACTCGCGCCGACCAGAACGTAGAGGTACGACTAATTCAGTTCTATGACACGTATTATGTATGTTTGCTCCTATCCGATTGATTTTGAACGCAGTGTCACAAAACTTATTTGGTGGACGTTTAAGGCCGCCTGAACGACAGCATCATCCCTGGCAATGTTTTAAGATGGATTAATTCTCCACACGTCCGCTTGAGGTACTTACAGATGTGCTTAACAGAAAATCGGTTTGTTGTGTAGTAGTAATATTAATTACTATATTATAAGCGCTTAAAATTTTACCTTAAACATAAATGTTGCATGAAATAATACTTCTTTTTTATTTATGTAAGAATTATTTCCATTAAGGCTTTAATAATATTTAAATAAAAAATAAAAATAGTTATTTTACAAATCACTACCGTGTGGAATGGTGGTAAGAATGCTAGCAGCATTCCTGTTGAATCGCAATTCTGATCCTCTGAGCGAAAAATGAACCAGCCCTACTCTAGTAACGAGTAGAGGCAATGAAGCGATGTTATATCTTTGATTAATATTTTTACACTGGTCCAACTGTTTCAACTGCTAATGGAACATAAGTAGCAATAATAGAAGAATAATCGCTTCAGCTTTTTCCGCGGCAATTCCGGCGTCAAACACTGTTTCCCTGATATGAGACGGGGCCAGCTTATCAACGGATGTAGCGTGACACTAGAGCCCGTTCTCGTTCTCAGGGAAACAATGTCAGGACATCAAACCCTTGTATCGTCAAGGCTATTTCCACGGAGGATTCCAGGAGCAGGAACAACTCAATAAGAGAGCTGTGGTGGAATGGAAAATGGACAAGAATGACTGGTATCAAACGATCTGTTCAACACCTCTAGGTAATTTACATAGACTACGGCAACGTGGTGTGGGTGAAGGAGGACGCGATCCGCGAGCTGGAGCCGCGCTTCTGGTCGCTGGAGGCGCAGGCCGGCCGCTGCGCGCTCGCCGGCGTGGTGGCGCGGACGGCCAACTCGCGCCACTGGGCCGCCGCCAAGGCCGCGCTCTCCGCGCTCATACAGGAGCGCAGGGTGCAGGCGCACGTCGTGTGAGTGCACGGCTTGTATCACTTCTGCTCGACCATTTACGATGGAGGCTCACTCTGACGCCAATTTGGGGCATTCTTTCTTTACCTTTTCTTTATATTCCAATAGAACGACAATTTAATAACACCAGAGAGAGACCAGGCCTACAACGTTAGGCTTTTATGATTGATCGACATTGACGAACAGTCGTCATTATTTGCAATGATTTAAACTGCCCAAACATCGGAAATAGCATATTTATGACGCCTAAATATTTTTTTTTTTTTCTTATCCATACGTACCTGTGCTATTGAGCTTACACATGGAACATACCTTTCCTTCCTATCCAATTCTTCCTCTACTAAAACATGTAACTCAAAAAAGAAGTACTAAGTGACTTTAAAATTACATATTATGTATTTGTTAACAGGGCGAGAGATTATGATGAGGTTACCGTGGAACTATTCGACGAGAACGGTTTTAGCATAGCTGAGCAACTAGCGGCCGGGGAACTGGTGAACTTGACGGAATACTCAGTGGTGGACGACACGGATGTCAAACAAAAGCTAGTGTTGCCATAACTTGCAATTGTTAAACAGTAAGAAACTTGTGATTTAGTTAAATAAGCCGAAGAGAATTATTTTAAATAAAAATGAATATTTGTTTATATTTTATCTGTACATACTCTACGCAGGATTTATATCGATTGGTATATTTTTTTTATTTCATAAATACATTCTTATTATTCCTATAGTTAACAAAAAAGGTTAACTTCCATTAAACTTATATTTAATGTGTTTACAGTTTGATTTGAAAATGTTATTGTTAACCATTTCTGTTATTTAACTTCTTGGTTTGATACTCGAAATCGAATCCTAAAGGATGTAATAGAAAAGTAACCAATAAGGTTATAATAGATAAAATATTTTTTAAGGATATAAGATATTTACTGTGATAGAGTGGTTAAGTGATTTTGGTAAAAGATGTCTATAAATATCATGGATACAGCACTTTTTTGTTTCGACCAAAGCGTTATATTAAGTTTAAAACATAAATGAGTAAGTGTTATTTTGTCTATTATACTTAAATATACTTATATAATTACAAAGATCTTAATTAACTCTCAAACTCATTTAAGAAATATTTTATATTATATATAAAATGTAGTATTGTTGTCTCTTTCCGTCATGATAGATTTGGTATTCGAAAAAAGAAGACACCAACCTAAAGCTGATAATGCTGGTAAAGCTGATAGTGTTTAAGAAGTTTTCTGTTATAATTGGTTTTAGTCGGTCTTTGTTTTTGTTTTTTATAATAAAATCTCATTTAGAAAGCTTGATTGTAAACTTTGGACCTAAATATATATTAAACCATCTCTGATATTAATACCGTTGTCTTAAAATCATATAAATTCTTATGTAGCATATTATTATGTATTTCTTAATAATATTTAAGATTAGCATAGGCAATTATTTTTAAGATCTTTTTTAACATTGTTTTTTTATACGCTCTCTGTTTTTATATGTTAATTACATTTAGGCAAAGGAATAGCCGATAGATCCAGTTAGGTGAACTGAGAAATTTAAATGTATTTTTAGTTTACTGCAGTGGGTTTGGTCTTCTGTAATAACTTAATACGCAAGAGATTTGTTAAAAAATACAAACAAAATTGATAATAATTATTCGTTTAATTATATAATAATAAAGAAAACACATTTACATATTTATAAATATAGTGAAGTTTTATTACAAGTGTAGATACTAATTAATTGCTTTTATCAGCACGAGTAATAATTAAAAATAGCAAATAACATTGACAGTAGAATGAATCAATATCAAGAGTCCAAAACCAGTCTCACGAGCTGATCGGTAAAGGAATATGTGCATCCATTACCATACATTAGAGCAGCCTTATAGAATGGCCCACCACCAATACTATACCTCCTTGTGAAGAGAGTAGACTACTGTCCAGCTGTAGGTCATTTTTGGGCAGCAACTTTTTAGTATTCTTTTATATAGGCGCTGTATTATCTTATGCTAATTATTGAAAAGACGTAAGGAACTTACAAAAATATATATTACGTTGTAAATAGGGATTGCAATCCGGAAAAACGGATCCGGTAGTCCGGCGGATCCGGCATCATTATACGTCTACCGGATCCGGTACCAATATACCGGATCTGGGGACCGGATCCGGTGCTAGCAATTTTGGCAAAATAATAGAACTGTTGCTTGAGTAGACACTTTAAATGCGCTTAATTGTTAAAAACTCTTTAATCTAGGCTTGATTAAATTACATCGTTAATGTACTGCAGAACATACTATCAGCACTGCTAAAAAAACTTCGGTTTTGATACTGAACTGATATTATTGGCATGAGCAAGAGTCATGGTCAAAGTAGGTAAGCTTATGAATTGTTATGAACAGCTGTGCTTCGCACATTAGCTATGATTAGCTATGGTCGATATTTTATATAAAAATAATGAAGAGAAGGCAGATGACCGCCTGGCAACAACGCCAACAACATCAAATGAATCAAATACAGATGATGAAGACACAACGAATGATGATGAACAAGGAGTTACAGTTACAATAACTGATCCTGGTCATGCTTATCTTTCTAAGGCAGAAGTAATTCTTAGATACAATGAGTTTCTTCAATAAGTGCGAAAAGTGGTAAAGCTTTTCAAAAGATTGTCTACTAAAAACGATATGTAACTGCAAACATATGTGACAGACGAAACAGGTAAAGCATGCCTTAATTTGGATTACTGCTAAAAATCTAATTTTTTTTTTTACCGTAATTTGTTGAAACTATTTTTTTTTAATTATAATACAAACTCATTATTGTGGTAATTGTGCCACTTATTAGACATAATTATCAAATCGTATTTATCTGAACCGATCCGGCCGGTTCGATGGGAATCCGGTCAGACTGAAAATTACGCCGGATTGCAATAACTAGTTGTAAAGAGTAATGGCTAGATGGTGTTGTTTATTTAATACTCTAATCTCTAACCCAATTTGGTGGGCATTAAAAATCTTGATATAATTTTGAATGTATACATGCTTTATATACCTACAGTAATTAACTTATTATTTTGTACATGAGTCATGTAAAGGGCAATGTTTAGTTCTCTTAAAATTACCATAGTTTCGAGATTTTATAACTGTAGGTACGTGACTCTTAAATAAGAGCAGAGTAAATAAATTCACATACATAATCGATTAGAAATGAATCCGTCGCTGGACTTTATCCTGTACTGTACTCACTGATTTCCGTTTCACTCTTAAGAATCAGCATCAATATAACAACTCATAAAAAGTGTTTTATTTTTGCTGCAATCATAATTACATGTTATATCATTTATCAGAAATATAAAGATTGGAATCGTTTTTGATCTTCGAAAATTGTATTATTATGAGCAATGTAAATTTATGTGTAATGCCACATGAATGGTTCAAAGCAAGTATTTTTCTTAATTATAATCTAACTGTAACTCTTGTTGTTGTAATATTGGTAAGTGTTTTAACCATATTAAATAATCACCGCATAATCCTTAAAATATGGCCATTACAGTTTATACTGATTGAATAAATAAACATTTTATTTTATATTTAATACTTTTATTTTAAATAAGAAATACAATTTGTGAATACAAATACTTAATAAAATTTTATTAAACAATCCTCTTAGCCTCTCTTAAGGCACATTAAACTGATTGATAATAACTAAGACACTTATTTATTTTAATTAAAAAAATGTTTATCACCACACAGTTGAACACTAAATTATAGTATAGGAAAATATCAATAAAATATATTTGTAAAAAGATAAAATCCCAATAATTATTCATAAATAACTTCTGTAAGATACAATAAACTATCATTTAAGACATCAATATAAAGCAGAATTCTATTACAAATATTAAACAAACAATTTATATATGATTTGAGATTTATTTAATAACAAGATGATTCCTTTATAGTGATATCAACATTGAACACAGATGTTTAACAGTATGAGGAGCATTACAAACATCTCCAAGAATTTTATAAATATTGAATTATATTGGTCTGAAATAAACAAACAACTATGTAACTATATGATTAAAATTGATTATTTACAATGTATCTACTGTAATATAAATTTGTTTGATGACTAGATATAAGCCACTGCCAAGCCAAATACAGCATGCATAGCAATATTTTGGAAAAAACATATCTTAAAACTAGCACACATATGCCAATGATTATTAAAATATTAAATATTAGTTATCTGTAACAAACAACTTTGGTATTTCTGATTCTAGCCTAATAACTCTCACGGTTGACATCAAGCGCCAATCGTCGTATACTTGAGATTTCTTTGGAGAATATGACTCTGGAGGATTAAAGGTACTGTAGTATGATATTAATTCGTGAGACTGATCTCCGTCTAGATCTGCAATGACTAAAGACTTTTCTTGATACTCTAAATCAGGTTGACATGTTGGTAATGGTGTTCCGGCATCAATAGAACCACGAACACAAATTTGTACAATATCAGTTTGGCTCACATTTACATGGACATATGTTTGAAGGTTATCAAATGATACCAAAACAATCCTCTCCGAAATATCATGTGCTGTGAAATTTGCATATTTGATAAAAGATGAAATAGAAGCAACATTTATCGTTGGTCGGTAATAAAAGATATCATATGTATTCTTTGGGCTTTGGTTTTGTACATTGTATCTTACTTCATCAATTTTAAGTGCACCCTTTGCTAAGTGTGCACTGTTCCACTGTCATAATTTCAAGACAAAACCCCTAATAGAGTTTGCAAAGGCAAATGAACTCGGCTTCATGGCATATACGTGATTTGCAGAATACTCCCAACTTACATTTGTTGTTCCATTTTTCTCGAGCAACAATTTTAGATTAACTCTACATGAGTTAGGACAGTCCCCGGAATTTTCAACAATAAGTTTCCCAGGCCCGTTTGTATATATTTCCCAATTATTAGCACTGCTCATACTCTTTTTTAAACTGATGTTTACCCTCTTTGAAACCATAGATATAGGAACTGAATGGTTTGTTGACTGATCTAGCTTCAATAGTTTTCTATATAGCCACGGATATGTTATCTGCCGAACAGCTTCAGATGTTCCATTTTTGCAAAGATATGTGATACCATTAGACTCTGTCAAGAGCTTGATCACTAGACAATCATGAACGGTCATTGGATCGCCGATAATATTACCTGTTGCTCCAGATATTATCAACAATGAATTATGATTGGCATTGGGATACATGGTGGCGACAGTCAGAAGGTCATAGACCTTATCCTTGTCCATATCTTTTATTACTATCGGAAAATCAATTGCTGCAATATCACTGAATATTTTGCCTTGTTTAAGAATATACCAATAGTATGTCCCTGACAAGGGGTTGAGAGCAGCAAGCAGTCCCTCTGAACCCGACACAATGCAATCTTTCTGCTTATCGCGATTTACATCAATAAGATGACAGTCTATTTCAGTTGGTATTCTAGTTTCTCTTGTATACCAGCCGACTTTACCAGTATTACCTACAATCAATAAAACTCCATTCACATTGTCATTATTGTTTTTTTCCTCTTTCATATGATTACCGCGATATATGAATATAAGATTTTTTGTATTAGGTATAGCTCCGTCTACGACCTGAACCGCTCCGGACAACTCTATTTCGTCGTAGGGAATCTCCCAGCTCGTAGTTTTATCTTGCCACTCATTATTAATACAACTGCCGACGTCGGAGCACGGGATACCCCAAAGAAATATTATTATGGTAAAGACGCAAACAAATATTGATGCGATAAATGCGCAGCGTCGTGAAAAAGACATTTTATTTGACATATCGGATTGTAAGAAGCTTACATTATCCATCGTGCTTTCTACTGTTTTTTCATTTGAATTGTACTCATCCATATCACTCATACTGTAATTCTTTGACGATTGCAATCCACTATTGTAATCCAAATTATTACAGCTATCCGAAGCCTGGATGCGTACGGCATTTTCTAACTTCTGATCATCTTCAGATTCTGAATCCGACAGTAATTGCTTGAGAGGTGCATAGTTACCGCCATTACCATTTGCTGACATGGCTTGTAATGAATAGTTTAAAAAGAATGCCTTACATTTCTTAGTTTGAGAAAAATGTTTCAAAAATACTTAAGATATAAATAAAATCAATATTCAATAACAAGTCACGCCGGTTGACATTTGGAGACTTTGGTCTTTGTCTTTGACTCTTTGAATCTTTGATCATAAACCCTAATCCATAGATAAAGAATACTCTACGATAACTAAAGTCTCAAAATACGATAAATAATCTTTGCTATCTATGTTATATCAATAAAAATATCGCTGTTTTATTTGAAAGTATAACATCATTATATTCAGCGTTTTTAAGTAAATATTATTAAACAATATAATTTAACGAATAATATAGCCATAGCAACGCGTGGCCGGGTATTTTAATTTAATGTGTATTATTAAATGACTTTCTAACAATATTAGAAGCTGTAGCAAATTGTAAATGTTACACTGCTGGGTTAAGCTTAAGGCCTCCTCCCCCATTGATGAAGAAGGTTTGGAGTTGGAGTGTTAGTAATATCATCACTGATTAATGATTATAGTATACTTCATTCCTGAGTGAAAATGTTCTACGAACTAGGCATAGCTTACACAGCTGGCCCAGTGCGGATTAAAGGCGATCGGAGTTTGCTGATGTGAACAACATGCTTCAGACTTTTTATCTTACGTTTTGCTTTACCGTTAAAGCCAGCGATAAATTAAGATTTTTTTAAATTAAAAGTAAATATAGACAAACTTCGAAAAGTTGAGTTGCGTGCTGTGTAATCGAGCTTTTCTGTTGTAGACTGTAGTCTGGACCATACATATGTATGATATCCACACGGGAGTATAGCTGCTTTTTAATAATTTAAATATTTAGCATATATAACAATTCACCTTCAATCCGTAGTCATATAATATGACTGAACAAGGATGTTTATAACAAGATGAATTTCAGGCGAGCGGAACCGCAATTTCTTTGTTTTAAATATAACCCGGCTTCGCACGGGGTGCAATGCTCATACTAAATATTCTACAGAATGTTTGTATACAACGTTCACATTTTTTCAGTCATTAGACAATACAAATCGTTATGTCCCTGCGTATTAAATCTGTAATATATTCGAAAAATAGTCATTTAAATTACATGCTGTACAGTGTCGTATAGATCAATTTTAAATGCACAATGTATTTAAGGTACTTTATTGGATAAGGATTAATGCTGTATTGCTTAAAATCTCTTCTAAAATAAGTCATTATTTCTCGTAGAAAGTGTAAGTAAAAAATGGTTATTGTGAGTTATGCCTCAGAGAAAGAAATATACAAATGCGGACTTTTTTGTCGAACTTTTTAAGGTATACAATACTGTAATACATTATTTTGATCTATCTCGTAGGGTCCGGCCAACGTTTTAAATAAGAATGTGTAAATTTACGACACCACATTAGGAACCTCTAAAATTATCAGTGTTTCTCTACTATATTGGGCATGTTTATATACATATAAACCTTCTTGAATCACTCTATTTAATAAAAAAAAACCGCATAGAATTCCGGTGCGTCTTTTAAAGATCTAAGCATACACAGAGACAGACAGACAGCGGTCGGCAACTTTGTTTTATACTATGTAATGATTAAACTAAACTTAAATAAATTACAGAAGCACACTAAAAGATTATGTTCAATTTTTGAATGCAGTGGCAAAAAAAGTCGCGTAACAGTTCAGAATATTAGGTTAGGGCTATCTTTATCTTTCTCTTTATGTTGACGATGTTTCAGTTTTTCTTTCAGGTCTCTAAAGTAGAAATTCTATATCTGCACTAATACTAATTAGTAATTAACTAACATTATAGAGGTAAAAATTGTTTATTTGTGTGTAGAGGTCTCGGTTGTCTACTATATGGTATAAATTATGTAATATAAATTTATTAATAAATTTATCCGTGTGAAACCGGAGCGGGTCGGTTTCGTACACTCCATTCTCGGGTGAATAAAACAACAAATTAAAGGCCGAATGTATATTTTTTGTATATAAATTATTTGCATTTCTTTTCATACATAAATCTACGAATAAACACATCCTTCTATTATGTCACACTTAATTACTTGGTGTTTAATTTCTTACAGAAATGGTATAAAAATAAGTATGTTGATAAACAATTTTTATATTAATTTAACATATTGCCTCAAAATAAAACAAATGCATGTTATTTGAGGCTGACACCAGTCACTTTTCACACTGTATTATACATATTAATTTTGCGCTAACAAAATATTTGTGAAGCTTAAAATTTATCTGAGATTATTTAAGGTACATGTTTTATTCTAGATTAGTGAACATCACTAGCCAAATCCCTAGACTACACTAAGCAACCATTACATGGTATACATTTTGAATTATTAAGATTTTACTACACTAATTACAATTCAAAAATAAATAGGAAAAACAAAACAATTAATATTTACATATTCAGCCTCAAAATATCTGTTATAAGTAATCATGACTTTGTATTCAAATGTTTTGATGGCACATATTGATATTACTGTGTTTCAGACGATTATTAATATTAGGAGCAATTTTCCTCAACTTATTAGTTCTAATTTTTATGTTACGTAACTAGTTAAACATATTTTTTAAATAAAACTTCGAAACTGAAACTATTTTAAGATTCACTTTAATAATTTATTCACTTTGCAGTATGATTATCTTAAATAGGAACAAAACAAAATATTGTGTAAGTGTCAGTAATTAGCCTATTATTTTAGTCGAGAAATAAATAATAAAATATAGCTCTACAAAATAGTGTGATGATTTCTTAATATAATGGACAAGATTAGGCATTTATGAATATTTGCTTAATCAAACAAACATATTGTTTCAATAATATTACTACTGACTGAATTTTATGTGGCGATTTACACTTGATTTCATAGATGTTCCAAGAATTCAGTCTTGCATTACATTCAAAACATCTATATATACAGATTAGACAGTAGACACACTTAAAAACATCTGCGTAAATATTTCACTAAATACCATAGTTGAGTCCCATATTCAATACTTATAAATAATACAGAAGTTACAATTTAACTATTAGAAAATAAATGATTGTTAGTCAGTTTTATAAAGGAGCCTGCCCTTTATGTCTAGCATCCTGTACTAGCTTATAACAATAATGTACATTTGTACAATTAACATAAATTAATGTTATGTGACTATACTCAGTGTTTAGTTTATTGCAATTAATATTTGTATAGTCCATATTATTTCCATTATATATTTGCTCTAATACCCTAATATCTTCACTAGGCATCGTAATGACGCGATTGGACTACATAAAGACTAAAGAACAGATCCAAACGTTAGATTGAGTATGGATATTCGCCGAGATAGTCTATTAGAGTGGAGGGGAGAGGTAAAAGCCTGTGCTTGGGGGCACACCAAAGTTTCGGCGTGAGTGGGTTTGAGTCTAGGGCCTTGTGAAGCGCAAGGCGAGCTGCATGAAGTAGAGTCGGTGGTGATTTCTTAAGAGGAACTTTGAGAAGGACTGGCGAGTGTGGGCATCCCTCACGGTCCACCCAAACTGTGCCCGCTGGTCCTCGTTCGCCGACTCGAGTGTAATGCTGCACGAGTTCCACGACGCAACGAAACCGGGGCATATACCTGGCAAGTGGCCGATCACAGTCTAACCTATAAAAAAGAAAAACAAATTTAGTGACTATTTAGTTAAAAGCTTGTAATATTAAAATTGTATTGCATCCCTTGTTGACAGAATGACGTCAATGCATATGTTATGACATATTTTATTAGGTCAAGTAATTTAACCCAGAAAAATCACCATACTCGGAAGAACAATGACACACTTTCAATACTAAAAGGGTATATAAGAAAATAAATTAATAATGAATCAATTTATTATCTAATACTTCTAAGTTGTTTCATAAACAATAAATTACTCTGAATGGAATTTACTTGTAAGGGATTTCACAAAAACTGACTCACTGCTTTGTTGTGCAAGCTTTATGTAGAATTGGTTTAAATAGGTTTATAATTTTCATCTTAACATTATTTTTAATGAGAACCATTGTATTTCTTGTTTATTAACTATTAATTGGATGTAAAATTGAATACAGGCTAAATTTTTACATAAAATAAATGTAAGTTCTCTTCATTCAATTTTCTTCAAATATTTTAAAATTATTCTGTAGTAGCGAAAACAATTGCCGGGCGCCGAGATTAAGATTCATTGTACAGTATTTAGATTAGATAATGTCATGATAACATGAATAATGTTGTCTGATTATGCACTACTTTTGTGTGATGATATTACTACTGTTCGTACTTAAGAAAAAATAGTATCACTATAATGACATACATGACAAAAAATAGTATTATTATGCATGGTGCATTATCACATGTGATAGAAAGTTATAAAACAGCTTGAGGTAGAGTACATTTGTCTAGAAAATGCCTATCCACTCTTGATTTTAAGTTTGTCTTCATATTTATTCAATAATTAAAGCACAAATATTATCAGTAACATCATTGCAATGAATATTAACATATTATAATTATGATAATAAGATCCTCACTGATTATTGAAAGTCATGATAAAAAGAGAATGCTTACCTAAAGAATCCCTGCTCGTAATGTAGCCTGACAGATGTTGGTCCTCTTTCTGTTTGTACAGACAGTGAGAATATGAAATTTCTGTCACCGGAATCTCTTATCACAAAGGCACCGACACTTGCGTCTTTAAGTAAATTTCGAGCACCCTAGAATGATAGAAAGAAAATTTATTAATACACAATTGACATAAAAGTCTGCTCAAAGAATTAATCACTGTAATATTATATAATCATTTACATTCATTTAGAGAATTATAATCACAAATAATTTTTGCTTTGATTACATTTAAAGGATCTAAACTATTTCTTTATATTTTAAAGTCATTAAGGTACAAACCTGCCAATCTAAATTGCCATAATACCACCCGGATAGCCTTAATGCTCTCAGCGTATCAGCTAACCGTCTCAACTCATCATTGTATGGGGATGGTATTAATGGTGATGATGGTGTTGTGTATAAAGGAGATTGTGGCAAGTATGTTGGCTGGAGAGTGAAGGGTGGTGTGACTGGTATCACAGAAGTTTGCGTGTGGGCCTTAGCACAGGCCAAAGAGACCCGGAGCTCATGCCTGCAGTTTGGACAGCAAGCAACACCTGTTGACCAGCTGTCGAGCGGCACCCCCACTTCCACACAAGCATCTGTAACAATAACTTACAGTTTAGTATATTAAGATAGAAACACTTTATTGTTATAAACTTATTTTGAATCATGACAATTAATTAGTTTACTATGCATAAAATAATATATCTAGAATACACCACATTAATTATTAATATCAATAAAAGTATAAATTGAAAATGTATTTTGATAGGTATTATTATTACCTATTAATCATTTTTTTACAATTTAATACTGAATTATAAAAAAATATGATAGTTGGATCGAATAAATATATTTATAAAGAGTAATTAAATAGTTGAATTAGAGCCGAGATGGCCCAGTGGTTAGAACGCGTGCATCTTAACCGATGATTTCGGGTTCAAACCCAGGCAGGCACCACTGAATTTTCATATGCTTAATTTGTGTTTATAATTCATCTCGTGCTCGGCGGTGAAGGAAAATATCGTGAGGAAACCTGCATGTGTCTAATTTCAACGAAATTCTGCCACATATGTATTCCGCCAACCCGCATTGGAGCAGCGTGGTGGAATATGCTCCTAGCCTTCTCCTCATAGGGAGAGGAGGCCTTTAGCCCAGCAGTGGGAAATTTACAGGCTGCTAATGCTAAAATAGTTGAGAGTGAGAAAAAAAATGCACGCGCATAATAATATTGTTTCAATATCAAGTGAATACTTGACATGACATGACCCCATTAACCTCAAAAATACCATTTGTGTATACACTTTCTACGAATATTCACGTTGACTTCATATTCTATTGCAAATAATTTTAAGGTTACATTTCAACTACATTGTTAGAAATAACGCTGTGATTGTAAAACTCACTTTGTGTCGGTAACCTCGTAGCTATTGTCATGTTTAAAGGACTCAGTTTAGTTTCCCGTCTTTCAACTAAGCACATATGATTTTCACTTTTCGGTGGACTGTTACGTGTTCCACCCGCCTCGTCTCCGGAGGCCACGGTTTAATCACTTTACCAAAAACACAATTCAATTCTTTAAACGTGAAACTATCCCAAATACAATTTCGTAATACATATATTACTTGAGTATTTTTGTTAGTCCTAACTTATAAAATTATCAAATTTATAAAACACAATTAAAATGTCCAGAAGATCCGTTTGTAACACTAGAAGTACTTGTAAAGAGTTTGTGATTTTCATTAAAATTGACACTAGTGTTGTGACACCGACAGAATACCAAAGAGAAAAGTTATGGTTTTGGATAATAATTAATTACGATGACAGCACTTGTAAAGCTTTTTAAAGCAACGAATACGGCATCACACTCGAAGTAAACGCGCGAACACGCAACGACGATCTTTTAAATACTACGCGGATCGCGACTTAATGTGACTGCCGACTGGTGAAGAGTGAAGAGTGAAGACGAGCGAACTTGCAAACGAGAAGTGGGGATGTACGCTCGGAGGACGCTGCCGAACGGCCGCGACACCCGAGTGATACGAAACTCGAACGTTCACTATTTCTGAGAATTCATTCACTAACCAACAACAATTATCCAGTTATCTAGTCGTTTGCTTGCTATCTTCATTGTATTGTATTTGTACGTAGCGCACGATTCTGCGTAATCTTACATTCATGTCTATTCTACTCAATTCATTCTAGTTAATAATGAATAATAAAAATCTTAGGAAAAAGAAAATTTAGCATGCTTGTTTTTGTTAAGCAAAACTAAACATAACCTAACTTAATATTTATTATAAGACTGTGATTATAAGATAGAAACAATGACATCAATAATGACAATTATTTTAATTATAAGCTTATATTTAAAAAAAGGCTATTTTGACTTTATGAAACATTACAAAATCCAATACGTAGTTACAATATATAACATTGCAGATAAACAGTAAAAGTTAAGTGACTAGAAACTGAAAACTGAGAATTAACGTAGGGGAAAAAATGACCAAAAGTGACAGTAGGACCGACCGACAAAAAAGAGCGGCTTCGACCGAAATGCGTTAAGTAACGCGTGACCCGGTTACAAGTGGGTTCACTCCACTGTAACTGTGCGTGCAGCTCTAGTCACGAACGTTTCCATGAAATGCTATAACTTTTTACGAGTTCTATCAAAACCATCTTATGTCTATTATATATGCATAGAAATCAAAAAATAATTAACTAAATCACATAATTCCATATGTTAAATAGTTGTTTATCTATCATGGTTTTCAAAAATAAACTGTGTTTACATTAAGTTAATAATAAGGATATTAAAATGAAAATAAAACGCATTTAATTGGTTTAGATGTAAATCCCTTTTTAAATACCTATATAGATAGTTATTAAGATAGATTTACTTTAATATAGACTTTGTGCCCGCCTGGGAAAGATGAGTGAGCTAGTACAACAAATGGCAGAAGGGACATAACAACTCAGTTCCAACTCATTTGCAAGTCCACCTAGCTATGATATAAAAAATATATATATATATAACACGACATTGTACATTAAAAAAAATTACATAGAATCAGGATAACATTATACACTAAATTGTTGAATTTCGAATGCTATTGAACACGCAGGTGTTCAATCCACATTCGAAATTCGAACGTGCCATAGAGAGTGAGTTCCCCGTAGTGCGATTATATTTGGCGTTCTCAGAAACCCCTACCTGCGAGTAGCTTTCACAGCCATAAGCCATCTGCCGCTTGCGCAGTTGCACATTTGATACGCAGCTGCTCAATCTTTTATACA
The DNA here is from genome assembly GCF_037043105.1 of Vanessa tameamea. Lineage (NCBI taxonomy): Eukaryota > Metazoa > Arthropoda > Insecta > Lepidoptera > Nymphalidae > Vanessa > Vanessa tameamea. The sequence goes on from NC_087317.1 coordinate 10,586,159, forward strand.
GAATACAGATTGATTCAATTTCTATATCATACATTTTAATACAATTCGCATTATATTATTTTGTTACAAAGGAAACTTTTCAAAAGTTTGGTAAGAGGCAGCTGATGATAAATAACAACTTATGTTCTATTCTTAAATTGCTCACCTACTATAAATACCTATAAATGTCGTGCAAACTATACGATGAGGTCATTAACGATTTGAAATCTTTAATGCTGATAATTTTAATATCTTGTTTTATATGGGAAACTTGGCAGAAAACCACATACCTATTACAAAAAATATCTTTCAATGCATATTTTCTGTTATCGTGTGATTTATAGCACAATATTAATACTAAACTAATACTAAAGGTAAAGAAAACTATAATAATGCCGATACCGATATACATATAGGTATATACATATCTTTTTTTTAATAAGAAACTATTAGTTTTATACGCGTCTTATATTTTTTTATTGTCAGGTGAAAGTTTTATTTTAACAAAAAAAATCGACATACATATTTTATTCGTTTTTTTTTAATCTTTATAATTAGAATGCCTTGTATATAGTTCGGTGAAATCACTTCACAATATAGAAACCATTGAACTGTAATCTCTAATATAAAACGATAAAAATATAATGAATTCTGCGAAAATGTATAAACGATTTATAGTACATTTAGTACGAGATCCATTATTTCCTTTCGATGTTATCGATTAAATAATATTAATTTTATTTGTGGCTGTGAAGGTGGTATTTGTTATTAATTTTTAACTAACGTCCCTACGAGTAAGGGATTTAAAATTTTTACTGTGTAAGAAAAAAAGTGTTACATATATTATATATTTTTTATATATAAAATTTATTATTTAGTTTTTTTTGTTAATACCAGTAAGAATATTTTGCCAATTTCCGTTCGCAAAACATAAGTGCACATTTAGAAGGTCACCGCGGTTCACAGAACTCGCCGCACTCCGATTTCAATTTCTCAGAGCATACCGTTGTTCTCGGTATGTACCTCTTTAACTTAGGGTCTGACGATGAGTATACACATTCTCAGAATTCATTCTGATAATGGTTCCGTATATCATGAGACGGAACTAGTGTATCGAGGAACTAGTAGCGTATTTTTAACTTAGTTATATAGAATGAGCATAATGTTTAGTATGCGAGTATTTATTGAGTTTAGCTTAAATATTATTTTCATTTGCGAAAATATACTTTGAGGTAATATTATATTTATAAATTGAAATTGTTTTAAAAATAATCTGTTAATGCCAATCAGTGCTGCACATAATAAAATAGCAAAACCTTAATTTTTAATACATTGTATTTTTTATTATTCATTCATACTACTGCAAAATTGTCCATGGTTCGATCACATTTTTATTTTATTTTACGAGGTTATCGATAGTTTTATTACCGTTTATACCTGACTTGCATTGTAAAGTTGGCTATTGGGTAGGTTTTAAAAAAATCCTATAAATTATGAAGGGCCGTACCCTTTATTCTATGAAACTAATTTAAATAACTTCCATCGAAATGTGTGACTAATTTAATTATACTAACAAAATGATTGTAAGCCTACATTACACAATAGCTGTTGATTCAATAACATTGCTTAGGTATGCTTCGCTGTCCGTGGTCATGATGATTTTGTACCATAATGAGTGCTTCTACGAACTCCATGTTCATGGCGTAAACAAGACGAGGTATTTGAACCGGTTGGAAAATACAAATAAACATGATATGCCTTTTATGGTGAATTTCTGATATTAATTGTGTAATTGCAGTAACATAAAGTCGCTTTTGTTTAAGTTACATAAAATAAGTATCACCATGAAGATATTTGAGAATAAGCAATAAAAAAAAGGTTTTTATTCATCGTATTTTTTTATATATAACAAGCAATGATTTAAAATTGATTGCAAAATAAATAAAAAAAACTTTTTTTTTTCAATAGCAATATTGCTTGAATTACTATAATGATTAGTGAATGTTATAATCTATTTGGTCGAAATTTAGCCTTGGATTAAATGGATTAATGGATAGCGATACTATTATATAATAATATACATAACAAAAAAATACTATGAACAATTTGATTTGTATCACGAAAATAATTGTAATTATTTAATTTTTTAATATTGAATAAATTACAACAATTAATAATTGAACTATCATATAATCATTACTTTTACTTTTGTATTTAATATATTTTTTTAATTTTACACCTTAAACTTAAAAGAAAAAAATATTAAAGCAGAAAATAACCACAGTCGTATTTTACCCAGGTATTCAAGAGGATACTACGTCTACATTGTCTCTGGCGACGCTTTACTTTGCATTGTTCCTAAGAATCATTCTCGATACTCGCCCTGAAATGACGACGTATTTCTAAGAATAACTTTTGTTACTATTATGTTTTTTAAAACTTTAGCCATTTTAAAGGTGTTAATTTCACGCATTTGAATACACGGAAAAATGATTAATAATACTTCGGTTAAGTATTGACAACCTGCCCGAGAATCGACAACAAAACTATTCGAGTGTTACTAATTCGAATATTTTACTCGTTCTACGAATTAATTAATATGATTTCATAACAATCACTCCAATAGGATTTTTCGAGGAAATGAAGAGTTCATTAAATAATAATAAGAAAAAACAGAATATGTATTGAATTTCTAGAAATATTTGCTTTCGTAATTATTGTATTTTTACATACATACATTTGTAAAATACAAACATATTTAATAAACAATATATAGTACGTGATATTAAAAAAAAGAAGACACGATCTGACAGATCCTCCGTTATCACGTTCATAAAGCAGGCGTTGTCAACGTATTGGAATCAAAAGTGGAATACGTAAAAAATTGTGGCTTTTATATAATAGCGAATTTGTTACAGCAAAATTAAGTCTGCTCAATTTATCTTTATCAGATAAATGTCCGCGCTAACTGGAATTATAATTATTGTTGTATAGGATAACGTATGATATTGTTATATCTCATTACCAATAATTCTACATATTGGAATCCATAATGAGTCACTAAAGTTTTTGTTACTTTTCAGATAACTGTATTGTATATTAGTCACCAACCCTAGTCATGTTTTAAAGAAATATGTATGTTAATTTATTAAAAAATCTCATCAATTTAGAGTGTTAAACGGAACTTCGTAATAAAATAAATCTTTATCTGATTGGATGAATTGACAAGAAAATTATAAATCTAAAATTAAAATGATGTCATTTCTATAGATCATCGAATTTTCTTTCTACATTTATAAAAATATGTTTTGATACGAATCTAACATTAAATAACCTATATACATATTAACATTATTGCATTTAAGCTTATATATATGAACCTGAAGAAATCATTAATTTGGAAACCATTTGTTTAATTAAAATGAAATAAAAATGCAATAATCTAACTTAGCGAAGGCATTAAATTGAATAAAATATTCCTTATAGTACCGTATCGTTGAATAGATTTCATATTTAGAATGTTATTAAATACCGTTCGAGCATAGCGCAATAATAAACATCTGAAGAATCTTATGCACTTGTAATATTAGTAAATAACGTGACGTAACCGTAAAGACAACGTATGAATAAAACTTGCTTATTATAATCGTGAGCGTGGTCCAACGACACGAGTCACGAGATCTTATGACCTCATCAATGATCATTAACATGCAACAAATAGCCTAATTGTGATTAATATTCGTGCGTTATTGAGTGTGTATACTATTCAGTCACTTATTAACAGTCGTAAACATCTTTAAATACGAATACCTAAAACTTACAATTAGTCAATTATATAAAACTTACATTTGTATATACTTATATACAACATTTTTCGTGAAGTGAAATTTATTTTGAAACGGTGTGAGTACAATTTAAATATTTGATTAAAATTTTAACATTTAAGTAAACTTAACCATATCAAATTTGAATTTCGAATACAAGAATGATGTCACTCTTTTTATATCGCTACAATACCTTGTTGTATTTTGGTATTAATTCGAAGTTATTGTGTACTGGGTAAAGGAATAGCTAAGTAATTATTCTACCAATGAAAACGTTGCTTTATATAAAGAATGCAATATGTTTTATAATTCAACAAAACAAATTATCACAACACGCTGTAGACTAATTATAAATAAATGTTAAGACACGAGTCACGACTCGGAGATCGCATGACTTCATCTGTGTAATATTATAATTAATTCGTTGAGGATCTCGTCTGTGTAATAGAAAAAAGGCAATATCGACTAAGTATAGAAAAACGTTGCCTATTGGATTTAACGTTTTTTTTTATCAAACATTTTAAATTATTAGCTTTTCTAGTATCGGGTTCCATTATAAGGCTTTCGTTTTTTTGCCAAATAAAGTAAATATTTCCCTAATGTAATTAACCTGTGTCGAAAATAATCAGCAAAGATTGTACTGACGTGTAGTTAAATATACAAACAAAACGAGTAATGATACACTACTTGGAAAGGTCGCGTCATGGCGTGTATGCGATTTCTCTTGAAGTGCCGCTCTACCGTTTTATACTTAAATCTGACTCACCTAGGGCGAAGGTTGGCCTTTGTTTTATTTTTAGAAGCTTGCTATAAACAGACATAAACTTTCTTGAAAATAGTTTCAGTTGCGTTTGCTTATTTATTTTTGTCTATAAATTAAATAAAACATTTATGATCTCATCTGTTTAGTTTCATACATTCACTTTTACTACGTAACTAACGGAGTTTGATTTAATTAAAATATGGATATTTTGTCCATCCTTTGCACGAATGATATTGACTCGTAAATTTTGAATCATTTCTTTTTATCGAAACGTGAATTAATCAGCATGCTTGTTATGGCGATTAATGACTGAGTCACTATTATCATATTATCGTAGTGAATATTGATAACAGTACGTAGACGGCGCCAGCTAAAAAAATGTCTTTAAAAAGTACTTTGAAACTGTTAAGCACGTCTGCGACGAAGGGGCTGAAGATATACTACTTCGGCAGTAATATATATTATAATATTCAGGAAGGTTTAATTTATGTGCCTAAACATCTACAGCAACAAAACGATATATGAAAAAGTTAATAAAATAATTAAAAATGAGCCTCACAGTAGTCGTACATGATGTGGAAACATCTTATCTCACCTTGGTAGTAACAACTACCACATTTATATCCTTTCGTAATATAAAGGTTGGTACAGACTCTAAGTCTCATTGGTCAAATCGAATAGCACACGCTTCTTCGACTTCCTGTACACACTTACTTCCCTTTTGATGACAATACTCCTACTAATTTAAAAAATAATAATAGATATGTTGAAAATTAAATGTTTAATAAATACATTGTAAAAAATAATCAAGAAAATATAACGGCTTTTTTTCGTAGATTACTTCGAATATATTTATGTTATTAGCCCGTAAATGTTTCACAGCTAAGCAAGGCCCCTCGCCTTTGAATGTTCTTTTACTGACTTGGTGGTTAGTCCACTACGATGCTAATATTCGACACACGAAGGAGTCCTCAGAATGTTTTCTGTGCCGCCATGGTTTTTAAACACAAATAAAATACATGAGAATTCGGAGATAAAACATATCAAAGAATTAATTTTGACATGCAGAATATTAAATGCCTGCACATCAGCGAATTAAGTACCTACTAGGCATAACTACAAAAAAATAACTAGTATTATTATAAAATAAATAAACACATTGACTTTGATTGGTTTTTTTATTATTAATTATTTTATTTAATAAAAGTCATGACACGCACTATGCATAATGTTTATTTTTTATTTCTCGAGTGTTTGTAAGTGTTACGTATAATTAAAACAACTTTAAATACCAATAGCTTGAAATAAATTATTTAAATAGTATTAAGAAACGATAATAAATTAATTATTATCTGTCTATGTGTACATTATATATTAATCGATTTGATTACAAATAATTAACCTGTAATCATTGCATCATTTCTTCTTTAGGAAAATTAAACAAACATTTCGGTAGTTATAAGTGCTGTGTTGTTTTTATCGATAACAATTTAAATATCACATCATAACTATATATTTTGTAACGATTAATGAGTTTTTAATAGATATTTCATAGATAATTCATTGCGCCTAACAGATGTATTGCTTAAGAACCATTAAGCAAAGATTGAACTTTATGGTAAACAGTTTGAGGCGTCTATACCTCTTTGGACGTGTTGATAGTTAAAATTGAATGTCACATTCAATTAAAAAAAGAAAAACAAATGTTTATATTGGTGAGTTGGACGCGCTTTTAATAATGAATAATGAGTTTTCATTTGCATTGTTTACAATTCATCTGGTGCTCGGTGCCGCAGGAAAACATCGTATGAAAACATACGAGTGTCGAATGAAAATTAAAACCATTTTACTGGTACAATATTAGTTAGTAATATTATCGAATTCTTAGACGGGTTTGCATAATTGTTGTAATATAATATTAATTAATTAATTATATGTATGGTCATATTAAAAATATATACTCAATAACCACATCATTTTATTCCATCTAATTAAAATGACAAATATTCAATTTCGATCGGTGATTCTATATTAATATGTACCTTTACAAAATTTTAAGAATATATTTTTTTATACAATTTCAAATCTAAGCTGGTAACGAACTCATGATAATATATGGTTAAAACTTGATCAAATATTAATAAACTGACTTGAAACAATTGAAGTGTAAGAATGGCCTAATAAGACACTTATAGGTTAATTCTTTTACCATCTGTGAATATGAAAAGATTCTATCTGATCAGAGTCTATGATCTATTCGTCTATCTCGTCATGTATGACTTTTGCATATGTTACATGTTATAACACGTAAATAGTAGTTACATCATCTTTAAATCCAAGCAACTTACCACTAACTAAGAAACAAATGAAGTCTAAATAATTTGAATACAGAATATTTAGATTTACATTTTTGTAAGGAAGCGTTTTTTCAGCGCGAGAAAAATTTAAATGTCGAATGCAATGTTTCTTATATTTAACATTTGAGTAAAACATTGAGGCACAAGAGTAATTTTTGTTACGTGCTAGTTATTGCTGTTTTTTCTAAAATTTCTTTAAGTAAATATTAATTCTGCTGTGTTTGTTGTATGTCTAACGATATCATAACATATCACCTATAGTAGGTATTCATGAAATATATTTTAGTTCCAACTCTGCACGTAACTAAATAAGTGTTATATCAAGCATTATTTCGTTCTTAGAATATTCAGATCTTCCGCGAATAATCATGTCGATATTAAAGTAATCTCGTGTTTGCGATAAAAAATCAACGTTTTTAACGGCGGCTATGGAAGGATTTCGTGGAAGGACGCCTAATAAAAGTTTGATCATCTGTCAATAAAAATGTAATTAGTTATCGGAATTTATCGATGTTCTCGTTATATCTATCTCACTCTTATTTCGGATTTAATTGGAATTATTTATGAAAATATTTTTAATAGAGATTATTTTTTATTTTTAATACAAGGTTAGATATACAGATACAGGATAGCTAAATGACTGAGGGTCTGATTTTTATTTACAATATAACTATATACATATAGTATATAACAAATTTTACATATTTATTATATCTAGTATTTGTAACAATTTTAAATGAATGTAGGTACTAATGAAATATTCATATATATAAGAAATAAAAAAGACTGTTGGCTCTTGGGATAAAACTACATTTTACCAACATTATAAAAATAAAAAACGTCGGTAATGAAAGTGCTTAATGTAAATAAAACCAGATATTATAGGTTTTATCAATTAATATTAAGCGTATATGATTAACAATCATATCGGTATTAAAGTAATAAGTATACCGGTCTATCAAAATTCCAGGCAGCGTGTTTAAAGCGATGTAATTAAGAACAAAGTCAGTTCCGACGAAACGAGCCAATCTGCTACTAATTGCTACTTTAAATGCAATAATTAACGAAATTATCGATAATTACAGGAAAATGTAATCAAGGGATATTATATTTAATTTAGCTAATTTCCTATTTATATTTTAATCGATATTCTTGATAACCGACTGCAAAAATATGTGAGCGTTATGTTTTTCATTGGTTGGTGGTTATTTATATATCTAAGGGGTTAGTTTAGGTATATTAAATATACCGGCGTACCCGCGGTTGCGCCATATAACAACTGAACACCACAGGGTTTTAGTCAATAGTCTAGTCAAGAGTCTGACATAACTTTCCGTTATCAAAAATCGATTCCTTTTAATCGATATCTTGTTTTCATCAATTAGTTTAATCTAAAATTAGACTAAAGTTTATATTTATTGTCCGTTAATCTAACAGTTTTTTTTTTAATATTTAGTCATAATAATAATAATAATTAATATAATAATCACAGCCTTTTTGACGTATTTACATAAACACGAGTCGTTTCGCACTACCGGGATTTGCTTTAGATTTTACATTCGATTAGTTGTTTTACCAAAATGTTCAGCCCGCTCTATCGGAACTATATTTCATAATATGAGATTATAGTTACTAATTGAGCATTCACAGAAGCAATATCCGAATATATAATTTCAATTTTTTATGTACGAGTACGCTGGAGCGAATAATAGCAATAAGCATGCATCGAAATATCCGTAAGTCGTTTCTTTTTACGAATGACTACATTTGGAATTTTGGAATGAAGTTAAAATCTTTTTCTGACATAAGTTATACTTAATGTGTAGAAATATAATCATTGCATTGTACATAAATCGGATACAAAGTCCAGCAATAGGACATGGACTGTTACTTTTATTTTGTCTAATTCATTCATTTATATTTTTTTATGTTATAAAGTTTTTAAAAGAAAAGAATAAGTCTTATGACATTGAGGTTTTTTTTAAAGAGTGAGTTTTTTTAAAGAGCAAAGGTTGGCGATTTGACGACCGTAAACTGTTTGGCTATTGTCTTTTCAAGTCTAAGGGTAACTAATATAGATAGTTTAAAAAAAATCTTCTTCTCTTACGGGACTTACCGCAAAAATATATGTTATCTTGTTTACGTTAAATATAATAACACAAACAAAACAAAATTAAGATATAGCTTGTCCGTCCCGAGAGTACGAGGAGGTAAATAAGAGTATTCTAAAATCTCATTAACTATCGAATATATCGAACTATTTGATTATATGCTATAACTTTTGGTCAGTTAAAATAAAAATATTAAAGTTATGTTACTACCTTTTGGTCTAATATTATAATATATACATATATGTATTTTATATACACGAAAAAAATCGTTTATTACATAAATGACCTGGATTCAACATGGCCATTATATAAAATGTTTAGATTAATGTATTAGAATCAACCAATCTATTCCACAAAGCGAATGATGATTGCTTTATAATTGGTTTCAGTATTTAATATAAGCGAAACAGTATCCTTTGTGTCATTCGTTGCACAGATTACAACATTTGAAAGTTGTTTATGAAATAGGCTTTATTTCATAAATACATATTACTATTGTGTTTGCATGGTTATACTTTTTACATAACTTGGAAAGCCTTTGACCTGCGCCTAGCGCACCCAAGTATCATTGATTTTAGCTCATACCCGCTATCGAATTGTACTGAAATTTGATATACGTTTTTAGATACGCAACAATAAAATGAGTTCTAAGATGGAAAACCTAAGTCGGAAAACATTTAGACCCATCGAGTATAACGTTGTTGGTTTCGTATACGTTTCTTTTAATCATTGTCTCTTAATAGAAAAATAAAACAAAACATTGAGAAAACATTAAAAGGTTATATTTTCTAAATTAACGTAACTCTTTAAATATATCTGAAGCGACTTTGCGATAAATAATACTTATAATTAATATTAGTATCAACATTCTTATATAACATCATGGTCCCAGGAAAATAATGTGTCAGAAAAATAAAAGGGGAGGGAGGCATGACTTTGACTATATCGTCGACGCTCCCTCCTCGTCTTAGTTACTTTTTCATATATATGTCATTCATATATATGAAAAAGTAACTAAGAGTAAGAAAGCTTTGCATATAAATAAGGGCATTTTGTGTTTTGTTGTGAGAGTATAATGAACAAGTTGAGCTAAATCTAAAGACCCCCGCCAAGCACGATGAAATATAAATACAAATTAAGCAAACGAGAACGTCGTGAGGAAGTCCGCCATTATGTCGTACAAAATTCTTTGAAATGTGTATAAGTCCATACTAGAGCGCAGTGGAATAAGTTCCAAAACGAGTGAACTTTACTTCGCTGGGGGACATTCAGGGATTATTATTTAACTTTTTATACAATGGTAGTCATTTTCCTTTTCGAAGCTACCCCAATATACAATTATAATCAAAATAAAATTCTTCGTTCGTTTCTTATTGTAAACTTTATAACAGTATATTTTGACTTAATTAGTTAAATTAAATATAAATTGAATATAAATATCAGATGCTTTATACAGAACCAATTTATTTTGTACTAAAGAAAAAACATATGTAGAAAAATGCCCGCATACAAAAAAATATATGATTGAAAATTTCGTAATTCTTTCATAATTTGTTCTCGTTGGAATGTTGGCTGTATATTATAAGCAAACTTTTTGAGTTTCAGAAAGATATATATTTTTATTGGCATCAAACATTTGACAAGTCGTGTAATTTTTATATCTACTATTATTGAACTAGTTCTACTCAAAAAATCTAAATTCCGAACCGGTAATAAGATGATAATTATATTCTTTTAAAATGGCGTGTCTAAAATTCTTATAAGACTTGAATAAATGATATTATCATTAAAATCAAAAACATAGGACAATCTTTTCCGTCTAACAGACAACCACAAATCTATCGATAGTCCTAACTGTTTAGAACATTTGATTATTTATTCAATCAAATTCGGGACATATTTTTCAAGCAAGATTAATTTTGAAACAGTTTTGTGTGAAAACAGATATAAATTAAATTAATTTCCTTAAATCTTGGACTTAGAAAACCGATCTAAATGATTTCCTACTTCAGTATTTGTAATAGTTTATTAAGCAGTAACCATTGGTATCAGGTTTATATTTTTATTTTTTTAATGTCAAAGCATTTAAAGAAATCCTATAAATGACTACTGGAATGCATTATATTATATTTGTGTTATTTATTGCCTATTAATAAACGATCGTTTTGATCGTAATTTCTTCGAGTTAGATCGCCCATTTCATCACACAGATGAAGATCATAAGGCTTTCAACTGCGTCGCTAACCAACATATACAAAAACACACTATGTATTTCAAACTGTGCTTCTGAAACATAACAGTTGTGAATAAAGCAAGGGATCAACAAAAAAACGAGTCATTATTCGCTTGAACACCCGCAATGTTCAAAGAGTCCGGCTGTCGGAAACGAGAAGAGAAATGGACGACGTTTAAACATTTCGCTAAGAATAGTAAATATTCTAGTTTTAAAATGGTTGAAAGTAAACAACAAAAAACAAAGCTATGATTTATCTTTTTGAATATAATTACTCAAAAAAGGAATTAGCTTAGGATTTTAAAAATGAATTAGAAGCTATCTATTAACAGTTTTAGCTTTGATAATAATCCATGCAGACGAGTATGAGCAATAATCGATTATTCATTAAATATTCGAAAGAAAAGAACATATTTGGGGGAGTAAATCAAGGTGTAATATAATATAATATATTAAAAGACAATATACATCTACATTGATTGCAATATAACTATGTATCTATCGCAATTGGATCAAATGATATAAATTAAAATATTGAACCTATTACGACACGAAAATAATTTCGTTCAAATTTCAAACGTGGATTCCTTTCTATTCCTGTTAAGCATTATTTATAAAATTGTATCAAACAAATCGTGCCATATATTGTTCAGAAGCAATATCTATCGCGACGATGCAATTTACTTTAAGATACGAAGATCTTTTAGAAACGATATTTATTTCATGAGAATTTAATATATATACAGCTAGCATTTTTATATAAGATATCTATGGAGTAGCAATTTCTAACAGAAAAATATCGTACCTTTGTTCCAGTTCCGATATCGATCACTTATAGTTAATATAATCCAAAGAGCAAAGTCGACATGCAAAGCTATTTGTTATTTACAGTAAAATTATAGAATCCTTTGTAACACAATATCTAAACGTCGGCGACAGTATCAATTACTTTGATTCTCAATGTTTATTAACAAAACATACCACATATATTGCTAGGAGTAAAGGTAGCAATGGACAATGAATTAACTTACTCAGTTGTAGGGCTTTGTGCGAGTACATGACATGACACTGGCTAAGCCAAAACGCGGAGGAAATGGTTTTAGCGGATTATGTCTGTCATAACACTATAACGTTACTTGGTAGTAGGGCTTTCTGCAAGCCCGCCAAACAGCAATACTTAGTATTTATGTATTTCTCTTTGAAGAATGTGTGAACACTACAGGCAAACCGGCATACTATCTTAGCTTAGGTAATGTGGTGTAATGGTTAATATTTCTTAGAGCGCCAATGTCTATAGGAGATGATGACTACTTAGGTGGCCCATGTAACAGAATGAATAAAAAAAAACCACATGAATTGAATAATAACACCCAATACCTATATTACTATCCAAAGTATTTGCCAGTGGCATGGAACGAAGACCTTCTTTCGTATGAGCAACTTTTGAACAGTATAATTATCATTTTTATATCTTCGTTCGATATGTTTCTTTGAAACACAATTACGAGCTTCTGCATTACACAACATTAAGCCCGCAAAAATAGTAGTTAGTGGGTGAACACACTTCTATTACTACCATATATAACGGGGCGAGATTACTTTGATTGTTGATTTGGATAATTAATGAATAGTTGGCAATAATGTTTGATGGCTGATTTACTTTTAAGAGCGGGTCACCCCGAATGGAGTTGTAAGTGTCATGGCAACGCGAGTCGTTATGTTTTGACAATATATATAATCCTTTGATATTATTATGATTCTTCCAAATGTCGGATCAATCCCCGAACCCAACTGTTCGGCATCCTGCTCCTCCGACATATATATATATATATGTATACCTATGGGCTGCTCTTGTCATCGAATTAAGTAAACATTTTACTTACAAATACCTATTGATATAAATAAATTATTGGAACGACGATCAATAAATAAACACATATAATAATATTTTTACAGTGTTGATACTGCTTATTGGAGTAAAGGTGGCAACGTGTAATCAATCTTCTCGTATGATTTCTCGTCTTTAAAAACATAGTATAAGTAGTAACAAACTCGCTTTCCGCCGTCTGTACGCTTAGATCTTTTAAACTACGCAACGGATTTTAATGTGGTTTACATCAATAAACAGACTCATTCAAGAGAAAGGTTTGTATGTATAATACGTGCATTATATAGTAGAGAAAATCCAAGAATTTCAACTTTCCTAGCCGGACAAAACATTTATGTATCTTTTATATTTGTTCTTCAATCTAAAAGTTGTATTCGACTCTTATTTTAACCGTGTGAAACCGGGATGGATAGGTAGTTAGCCATAAAATAAATATTCACGTATAACAAATTTTGTTCACGTGCGATACGAGTTTGAAAATAAAACACCTATTCATAAAGTGACACTATTCTCATTAAAATATATTCAAATAGCCTTCACGAAGTTCGTAATATAATAATACTACAATATCGCTCATTTGCTTTTATATTTTTCGCCGTATTGTAATTTTGGACAGACATTCCGAGCGTCAAATTGTTTTCGAACGTATAATTTTCTCGGAACAGATAAATAATTGATATTCGCGTCAAGAAGGTTTTTGTTTAATAACCAGTTGTACATATCAATTTATTGATAACCTATTTCAATTTACGTATGTAAATACATTATTGTTTTAATAATCCTTATGTAACAATACTGTTTTGTAGCAGTCTATATTTTAAATACTTATCAGTAAACAGTATGGAGCTAAAATTATATATATTTAGACCTGATTCTACCCGTCCGCTGATATTATAAGAATCCACTTTATCTTTTCGAGAGAGATGGAATAGCAATAATTTATATTGTTTGTGCGACAGTTATTAAGTTGATATATAATCATACAAATATTGAAACTGAAATTGTTAGGTCAAGATAAAATTAAAATATATGACATACTACTCATTGTTGGCTGTTTTTTGAATGAACAATTCCTTATCAAACTATATTAGCATTTTAAGTGGTTCAGATTGCTGACAAGAATGGATGTTTGACAATTTTTAACATATATCAATAAACGTTAAAATCGATTACACTTATCAATAAATCACGTGCAAAATATAACATCTGATACGAATTTTTTAAATTCAAACACCAGACTTTTGGGGCAACTCGTTAAGATATCTAGAATGAAAATAGCCGGCATATTAATAGCCGGCAGAAGTAAGCTTCCTGGAATTCGTAACTCTGGCACTTGTATATGTGTTTATACCGGTTGAAACTTCTACAGAAAACTAGTATTTCGATACAAAGTATGTACTAATATTTAAAAATATTAGAAAATCTTCAGGGGAATTTGAGTATCAATAGAATAAATTTAAATATAAGAGCAACGCTTTATTGAATACTTATTCGTAAATGTTATGGAAATAGTTTCTGTGCTTGACAAATATATGAATGTATTTGTCATGGTATAAAATGTTTACGTATGTGTTTTGACTTTGGATTGTCATTACGGTGTTTTCGGACTAAATTTTAAAAGAGCAAGTAGCATTTTCTTTAACTTTAATATATATATTAATATCCATTCAATAATGAAATAGTTTTAAATATGTTTCATTATTTGTTCAGTTGAAACGTTAAGCTATGGAGCGGGTAATAGTGCAAAAAAATCATAAAGATTTAACATTCCGTCTTAATTCCTCAGGGCTTCAAGAGGAAAATGTTATTTTCTAGCATTTTTGCAAATATTCAGCGTGGCCAGTAGTAGTAGTTATTTTTTTTTTAATTTCACGTTATATTTTATTTCTTACTTCCTTAATGTAAATAATTAATACTTCTGGCATATGTAAATTATATATGTAGTAAATATAGTATTGTTTCAATTTTTATGACAACTTTCCTTGGCATTTCATTTGATATTAAATGAAATGGCTTACCCAGATGGATGGTAGTGGTCAGAAATATCACAATTACTCACAAGTCGAGTTTATTCGCTTGCAGATAATATAATTAAGCAACTTAATAGGTTTGACATTTCATTGAAAACGACTTTGAGTTGGTTTTTACTTCTGCGAATCATTTAACAATAATTAAAGTAAAAAAACTGAGGTAAACAATTCATAAAAAAAAATTTTACTTATATTCTCTTATTTGTTTGAGTCGTTTTTATTCTAAGCCGTGTGTTGAATTTCTCATATTGCTGGTAACCCCATTTACTGCCAAATGAGATAGCCTCAATTTCTTCCTGGCCTTTGACACCAACCAGCGTAACGAGAATCAATTTCATCACACGTACGCTGTGGAATTCTTGTAACCGAGTAGAAAGCTAAGTACTCAGAAATTTGAATGCTTACCTGATATACCTGCAATACGCATAATAAGCATTAAAATTAACTAAAATAGAGCACGAAATTAACCCTCAGACGCATCTGAATGAGTTTTTAGTAATTCTTATTATAATAACATCGTTTAAGTAATTTTCGGAGAAAAAATCCTTTAAAATTGAGGTAGAACACGGTAAAGTAATTTTGTTTATATGCAATTTATACTTTTTAATCATCATTTCTCAAGGATGTAATTGTCCTTTTTATTTCCATCGCGTTTTTATACATTCATTAAAAAGCAAATGAAAGTAATTTGAACGTGGAATGGATCTTGTTTATACAAAACTAAACGCAAAATGGCGGTTACGTTGCCCTAAATCCAATGAGGATAGCCGGCAGACTGGCAATAAAAAGTCAAGTATAGTGTATGTATGCTGGAGTCAAAAGCACATTAAGAGTTCGGCAATGAACGTTCCGCTCCAATGTAAGAGTTTAGCCGAGCAACCTTCGCGTGTTCCGAGAACTTCGCCGACCGGTTGGTCGTTCGACGTTGCGCCGCGCTTCTCGGAAAGCCGTTCCGTGGCCCATTCGATTTTTAAATAAACGCGTTCCGTTATATTTTACCGGCATAGGTTCAGATTTATAGCCGGTCAATTAGATGTTGTAATCTGTAAATAAGAGTGACTATTTTTATCCCGCGCCCGCGCTTGTGAGTGAAAGGGGTTTCCTACTGTGAACTCGTTGAACGGGTTATTGGATTACAAATTTGCCTCCATTCACGTTTTTATTTCAGTTCTTGTACTAAAATTTCTCAACCGTAACGAGATTTGTAATTTTTTTCAATACAATCACGACAACCCACATAGTTCATAGTTTTAATAGTAAATATTTTATTTACCGTCCACGTAGTTTCTACGTCATGACGCCAAGAACGTAACGTGCAGACAGATTGACTGACCGTAAGGTGATACTCAACCTTCACCGTATCAAGTTACAACAGCTGACAATGATATTTTATTAAGTTATCTATTTCCAGTGTGGTCAAAATTTGACAAAAATCTGTTTTCTATTTGAGTAGATTTTTGTTAATATTGTAAAAATATAAAGAATTTTATGTAAAAAATAGAAGTATATTTTTAAATATTAAACCAACGGAACGAACTTGGAGAGGAAAATCGATCCCAACTTCCCAAGCATTCTAAACTCGACCTTATCGCCCTCATTTGCGGATCACTCTCGCAAACTATCTAAGATCAAAGCATTGTTTCAATCAATACGTCAGGAAAAAATGGTGATCGGCTTCGCAGTACTTGGCCATTGAAATTTTAAACTAGCCCAGTTTCTTGGAATCGGCGCGTCTTTATGCTTCTACCGGTCCCCATCCTAGGTCAACGATATTTGTTGCGTCCAACCGCGGAGATAATCAGCGATTCGGGCTACAAGTATTTTTTCCATGAACAAAAAACATCGATTGACAGACAGCGACGAACGAAAAAAAATCGACTTCCATTCTTCATTCTAGTGTTCGTGCTGCGCCAATAAAAGAAACCGATACGAATATCCACTTTCTAAAAGATTTACTTTTGTCGATGGTCGTATACATCTTGAGTCGAGACGAATTGATTCGACTTACTTGAGTGTTTCTAAAGATATGAAAGGTAACCATCGCCCATGCCAAATCGTTAATTATTCTAATTAGCCTTAGGCCTTAGCCTAAGGCGGTAGGTAAAAGATTTACGTTATTTTTATATTTAACTACATATATATATTTTTTTTTTCTTTGTGCGTCTGTCACGTGAAAACTACTGAACGTATTGGTATTACACTGATCAATTAACTTCGAATCGTCCGTAGATGGTAAAAAGGTAGTTTTTTAAATTCCGTTGATTCTTCCCCCTTATTTGACCAGCGAAGCGGTCGGTGAACAGCTGGAATGTGTATATTTAAGAATACTGTATAAAAATCGTACTTAATAACTAAGTATTAATGTAGGGTATTTTTCAAATTCGTTTGTATTAATTTCTATTCGGTCTTTTATTCATTAAACGAGCGTGCGTTGTGTTTAAGGTACACGTGATAGAAATGAAACTAAATGCGAGATATTTTTATCTCCCTCTCAAACCATTCTCCATCCTTTTTGAGCTGGAATGGTATTATTCAAATTCAACTTTGATTTTCACTCTTAATGCGTCCAAAGGAGATTTGCTTCAAAAAACTAATTACAAATAAAGAGATAGACCAAGAATCGCTTAAAATAATCTCACAGACCAAAAATTAGCTTGATTGCATAATTTTATTTGAATATATCTTATACGATTTTCTACCAGCGCCGTGAGACGGACGTCATACATACATATCTACATAATGTATGTGTTCAGAGCCGTGGAAAATGACCTTAGTGAATTAATTCGATATTGCTCAATTGATATCTAAACTAGAACAATTTAGATAGTACAAATAACCAGATGCTCTTTTTGACTAAGAATCATAATTATTTATAGGACAATATAGCACTAAAAACAATACAATTATATTTATTTAACTTCGCCGTCTATCTTATAAGCCTGCAGATTCCCATGTCTTAGTTCTAAATCGAGTCGCGTCGTCAATCAACTCGTAGTATGAAAATTGATAGTGTTGACAGCAATTGTTCCTGAGTTCGAACTTTTTCCGACGGTTTCAGATTTTATACCGGATTATGAGAGAGGGGGAATATATAATGCGTGAACCTGTGTTTGCGCACACATTTCTGTGCTATAAACCTTACCCACGTTTAATACATATTTATCACTAAAAAGGCTTAAACGACGATTAAGATAAGTCCATCAATTTCGTTCCAATAAATATTAAGTTATATAACTTAAAGCAATTATGCAAATTAACGTTTATATAATCTCAAACTATTTTGTACCTTTAAATATATAACAGAACGAATAATAATGATGTTTTTTTATATATGTTCAAGAATAACCAAAACAAATAATTTACTAGTAAAAATGCAAGGGACAAAAACATTCAATTATTAAACAATATAAATGCATGAAATTGAATTAAACCATCTTTGAAGCACACAATCGAAGCGAAGTTCAAAGGCAACAAGTCAATTCTCTATGAGAAATAAAAAAAAATACGACGATTTCTCGTAACAACCCTCTGAAGGCTTCTAAGGATTAATTACGCGTTCCGAGTAGACCCGCCACCGGGCCGGGTTCTCGGTAAACTCGAATCGAAAAAGGAGCAAAAACTTCATGTTCTGAGAACAAGCGTACCTGCGCGCGCGCACCCATCCCACCTCGTTCCTACGTTTCGATCGGACGCACATTTTCCTAGTAGCGCACTTTGAATCTTTTTACCCGATTACGGCGAAAAAATAACGGTTATTATATATATTAATTACCTTAATCTATTATGATAATATTTCATGTTCATTTATTAATACTGAATAGTAATCTTTAATTCATTGTATTTTAAATGTTATCAGTGATTTTATAGTCATTAAACATATTTTAAAATATATATGTTAATACATATTATGATGAAATATTTAGAGGTTTGACTTCGCATATGACCACGAAATTATTTCCTTTCTTTATTACAAACATACTACTTATGTACTAGTATTCCACAAACAAGTTATATAGTAAACATGAATACATTAGAGTTCTAGACTGTATATTATTTATAGATTCTAGAGATAACACGCTTGTTAAAGACTCTGTCTCGCTTTAATTCATTTAAAATTCCAAACTGTAAATGAAATATCCACTTTCAAAAAACACGAGAGAGAAAATGTAAATAAATATCATTGTGCATTAAGGTCATTCGGGGACATATTTCAATGTCATTGGTACCTTTTTTTTTTTATTAAAAGTAATTTTTCGAAAAATATATAAAAACGAACTACGTAAGTAGAACATAAAAAACTTTTGATAATAAAGTACATAACCATTATCATATCTTATTTATATAAACTTTTCCCACGCATCGAGTATCTGTAGCATGAATGACGATAGTTCGTTGACCTAGTAAGTGAGCGGACATGCACATGGACCAATGAATAATTTTATTATTAAACTTTAGCGCAAATATGATAATCCTATTAATACTTACATATTATCATCGCACAAACAAATTCAAGACCTTAAATCCCAAAAGGAAGGAAAACAATCTTTTTTTATCTGTGGTAGGATATTTAAAATATAAATTTATAATAAAATGTGTTTTATTTTTTCTTAAACGTTTAAACATCTTCATTTACTTGAATAACTTTGAGCATTATCTAAAATAGCATGTAATTCAAAATAAAAGCCGTAATTAAAAGTGCAAGAGAAGAAAAAATCTATAAATACAAAGTTAAGCCTTTAATTTTAGTTTATTTGTTGCATGAATTCGTAGGTAGATACATATTTTAACATAAAGGCAAGTATTTCTTATCGAAACAGCAAGTTTTCAAGTACAGCGGTGAAACAAATTATTTTTAATTCTACTAATGAAGTATTTTAATGAATGATCGAACGTGTTGGCAGTTAAAAATGTTTACCGAGCGTAATTAAGAATGCGATAAATATTTACACGGTACAAACTACAGATAAAAAATAATGAAATAAAATATAAACTATATATACCCTAGACCAAATAATAAGAAATAAATAAAATAGCTTTGTTTAAACGAATAGACAATATTGATTTGTTTATTGATTTAACACATATTTCGACGTTAATCCATAAGTAGATATTTAAAATTTCGTAGAAGTTAAACAGAAGTGAAGGATTTTAACGGAATCAACTGTGGTTTATAACAATAATATCTATGAATTTGTAGAAAAATAAAAAATGTATACAAATATTGAATTTTATTTGTTTAAAACCTTAACTAATGCTTATATACTTTAGAAATGATTTTTTAGTAATATTAATACAGTATATAAATATAATTAAGCCGGTTTTGTCATTAATTTCGTCATTTGACGTCAGTTCGTACGTAATTCAATTACAAATGCTAAAAATCAATCGAATCCAATTTTACGCACAAGAAGCTTTAATAAAATTTTAAATATTTAATTCTATCTATTGCATAATACAAAAACATTGTATTAGAAACTTTATTTAATATACGATGTTCGTTTCGTTAAAGTTGGCTTACAAGATAAGTAGCACTCATAGTCGACCGATGTCGTTAACACTGTTTCGAGGAAACTTATGCCGCCTACATTATGCAAGTGCGGTCACCATAAAAGCATGGCGGTGTATAGTTATGACGAATACACAACGCTTTATTAGAATTTACGCCCATAAATGCTGAATAACAATGCATAAAAAGATATTTTTAATCATCGTTGCGATATAAGCCGACGTTTTTACATGTTAAGAGCCTCATTAAATATAGCGTCGGTTGTTAATCGAGTAAAGTAATTTGCTTTGTGTTTTTTATTTGATAAAATTCAAAGAGATAATGAGTTTTTATTAAGCATAATACCTATTTCTGTCACCTGTCAATTCGTAGAAAAAGATGTAAGTATTTATTACTTATTTCTCACCAGCAATGAATTATGAAGAAAAATAAAAAATATCTGGCACATTAATTTGCATTGTGCAATATTGTTAACAATGTGATCATTTAAATTTTTCATTTATAGATTATAAAATTTTAAAAATGTTAGTCACACCTTTACACTTTTATTTTATTTCAGAGCCGGTTATTTTTTTAGATGCAATGTAGTGCAGGCATTAATATATTATGTCAAACGCATCGCAATGAATAATGCTAATTATTAGCCGCAATAATTCTATAATTTGCTACTAAATTAAATACCGCAAACGCGATGACAATAAAAATATGAATATTAATTTTATTCCTAAAGATGAAATGTTGAGTGAAAATTTATGATAAATTACCCAGTATTCATTTCATTGTTACTCATCACTTCGGACGTAATCATTTTAATTGGGATGTTTGCATTATTAATATAAAAATTGCGTGTACTTTAGTAAGTTTTATTTACATTTATTTCCATGGTTCTTTGTTTATTTTATTATTTTTGAAATAAAAACTTTTCATAAATGATAACATTTACACAAAAATACGTACTTATAATATAATAATTGTATTGTGTCGTGTCTGTCTGTCTGTCGTCTGTATCTAATACAACTTATACTAAAATATCGATGACTAACGTGCTATCAAATGCGTGTATATTCAACAGAAATAATTTCCTTGACACAATTATTAGAGAAAATCTTCAGAGGCTATAACTTCTAAGAAACCAAAATTAGAACAAGGCATACTATAATAAAGGTTTAACAATAGAATGAGTCGAGGTGCTCTTAGAAACTTAAAAATAGCTGGTAAAAAACTCTATTGTCTCTGTTAGCGAAACAAATGCACGGTTCCCCGTATTCGTTTTACCTGCGTTCCCGGTAAAACAAGAACAATGTGCGATTGTTCGCGGTAACCGGTCTGCAGTGAGGAGGTAGCGGAGCGTGTAGGTGCGGTAATTATAACCGGATTCGAATATATTTACGATACTATTATTTAGACATTTTTATTATCTTAAATAACTACCTCGTAAGACTATTGGACATTTTATACGGCTGCAGATCCCGTGGCCCTGTTTTCGGACGGGTGACAAGTTATTTGGATTTTCTAACTATTTGGTTGGTTGTGTTCAATTACCGTGCTATCGGAATATGAGTGATGGAATACAGAATGAACATATATTTATCGATTTACGCAAACACTTGTTCACTTTAATGTCTGCGATGGGCGCATCCCACCAAAATCAGTCAAGATCATCATCGTACTATCTTATAGATCTATTAATGAAGGCGCGTCCTTCAAAAAAAAATACCAATAAGGTTTTAGTATATCATAAATTTATTTTATTATAAATCAATTAATTGAATGCTATTTTGTAACTGAATAGATCTATAAATAGTCCTTTTGACGGACAGCTAGTAAATGAATATTATGTGGTGCGTACGACCCTCATATATATGTTATTTAGAATTATTATAATCTATAAAATGAACAGGAATGCAGGTTTCTAAGTATTTAAACAAAGGAAAATCAAACAATAAAGTTAACTGTTTAATATGTTTATGAAGGACTGCCTTAACATTTTGTTTGTATGTAAATCGGTATTGTATGAATTGCTATTGTAATTATAATTGCAATTCCATAGAATACAATCACTTTTCACCTTCAATATAGAAGAAATTCCATTACAAAAATAGTCAAATGCCAATATTTATTAAGTTAATGTTCTGTTTTAGAGACAGGGAATTAAACTATTAAGGTAATGTACCTTGGATATAACAAAGGAAACTTTATATTTACTTAGCATCCGTTGGAAACAACTGGGAATGTTCTTCTCAATTAAACGCTGAGTCGTAACTAAATTATACATTAAACTAGTGCACATACTTGCTCTTAAATTATTGTTTACTGTGTATGAAATAACTTATTTAGCTTACACCAAAGGAGCCACTGTATCTATCTACATAGTTTTTATTATTAATATTGTTATTGGGTTCGATCTAAGATGTTTTTTCCCTTGTACCTCTTAATACATTGGCTTGCTCAAACGAAACCTAAGCACAGCAATAGCCTTAGAATACTGACGAGGTTCCTGGATTTCTACAAATCTTTACTAATAAGTATTATATATAGGATACGTGGTCTGTCACGTTAAAGTAAATATCATTGGCGCCAAACGCCATTTTAACTTCTAGTGTTTGACAGCATTATTTTTAGAAATAAGAGTCGAATTATTTCTTTCTGATTGAGAAAAATATCTACCAATATAAAAAACGACGAGTTAAAATAGTATTAAATTGGTAAAAATAATAAGGATATTAAATTGAATTTGATTAAAAAAATGGTTTCTTAGAATATATGAGGTATACTAACTAAACTGAAGCTGCGGCTTTACCCGCGCGAAATATATAAAATACAAACTTCCAGCCACCTTAGGGGTGTAGTTTCGCAAAATCCGTTCTTAGCGGATGCCTACCCTATAACGAACCCTATAACGAACCTACCTGCCAAATGTTAAGTTTGTAGGTGTTATAGTTTATGAGATTGAGTGATTAACCCATGAGTGGTATTACGCTTTTATATATTAAAATATAGATTATGATAATACCTAAGATATCATTATAACGTAACATTCGTAACAGGCGTGACACGTTACGTCGTCTGCTAAAGATGTGCGTTACCTGTTTGTTTCAAATATAGAAGAAGTGAAGATGTCAGACGATAATATCGATATTAGTTAAAAATAGACGTCGCGACCAGACTTGTAACGAAACACTCAAATATATTTGTTGAACTACCGACGACCGAATGAATCACGTGGATCTTGCGGCTTGACGCTCAACTTGCTGTACTGTGTAAACGGACGATCATACATTTTTTTTACATGTTACATTACGTTCAAATTATACAGGTCGAACCCCAGCTTAACAGTCTGTTTATTTATTCTCTTGGATTACTAGGATTAATATAATACCAGTGGTTTGATAAGGTTTATTAAAATAGGGTTGGGCATCCGAAGGTGCACATTGTGTTTAAGTTAGTCTATTGCAAAGTCTGTATAAGAAATTGAGAACGTCACATTGATTTTATTAGGAATTCAATCGATGTTATGATTATTAACTATGACTCTATGATAATAAAATGTTTTGTGCAATATTTATATCAATTAGACAAATATTAAAAATTGGTAACTTTTAAGACAAAGCTCAAATAGTGTAGAGTTAAAAAAAGCTAGGCTAAAAATTTGCTTCCTGTTATTTATGTTGGAGAAAGTGATTTCTGTATATTACATGTACCCGACTAAATTATGTTCGTACGAAACGAAACGTGAGGTTCTATGGAACGGTATTTAAATATCTCATGTATATTTTAAGGTCCCCTTTAACAGAATAAGTCGATCGATGTACACCCTTACATATAGGTAATTTACTTAAAAGTGTGACATTTTATTTAGAATTAAATCATATTTAAAATGTATAAATGAAAGTGTAATTAAATTTACGTAGATAACATTCACGCATTGCACATGCACACAATTTAATTTGAACTAACGATTAGCAAATAAGTTATTAAACTAATCAACTAACTATTCTCAAATTCACAATCAACAATAGTTTTAAAAATTAATTACTCTTATACATTTTTTCAAATACATTGTTTAATCTAAGAGAAGAAATAATTAGTGTTATAAGATATTATGTTTTATCGTAGAAGATAAGTCATGTATTCTACTATCAATATTTTTGATTAAGTGGGCAGTTTGAAAAGGAAATAATCAATCAATATTTTTTATTTAACTTAAAATTGGCTACTCGAATACGATATCGATTACATATCGATATCGTATCAACATAACCGTGCATCGTTACGTCATTCTAACAAGATTAAAAAAGAAACATTGCGTAAAAATTTGCTACTTAACTGTTTATTGACTTCGCAATGCTAAGATTTATCATTTACGCATGTGTTAGTCCAATAGAAATATTGTTTACATATGACGAAAGGAAATACGCTTAGATCAAACATGATAAAATTACGTCGTCATAATACAGTTACTAAGGATTTCGCAAGTGAATTTTATATCAAAATTAAAATAGTCGTTAGACAATACGAAAGTCGAGGATCCAGGTATTGTATCAATTTTTGTTTTTGTCATAATAAGTTTATCACGGCACAATAGTATTATAAAACCTTTGATTAGTATAAAACTTTATTTCTAGGTTTTTTTTACTCAATTGTGCTATAAACGTAATTTTTGAAAAATATCCAATTGGTTCTATATTTTTGACTTAAGAGTTAGATTACACCCTCAATTGATAGAAAAATTGAGTAATTTAGTGCCTAGTTATCATTTTTATCGAAACCAAGGCCAATTGCACAAAAGCATTAAATTACTAGTGGTAATTGAAAATATGGTTTTAATGTAAAATATATTTTTATGCATTTGATATGTGAATGGTATTTTAAAAATGCGGTAACTATTACTATATTACATAACAAAATTATTGGGAATTAAATATATTTGATTACACAATACGAACGAATATAATATTGTATTTTGATGCAATTGATATTTAATAAAAAATTCAAATTTCTTAGCGTGTCCACAATGTCTAATAATATAGCAAGTATCAAATTTAACTTATTTAAACAATATTCTTTATTATAATCAATATTAACAATTTAATAACTGAAAACAAAACTAAAACTAAAATTTTACATTGCATTTAGATTTCATTTAATAACATTATTAAATAAAAATATATTAACACTTCAAATGAAAATAAAAATCTTGTTAGCACGGAACAGGATTTTTCATCGAATAGTATAATATCTCGTCAAGGTGAGCAAGTGTTAATCTGTTGAAAGTCGGCTTGTATGTGTGAAGTGAATTTACTTTCGAAACTTCGTGCGAACGTTAAATTATTATGGTTCTGTAGTAATCGAAAATACGACCACTGTTACGAGAAATATGTGGAACCGGGACAGCAAAGTTTGTAATGTAGATGACCTGGAGACCTTTACGATATCACTTGGCGCCACATACAAGTTGAGTGTATTCGTGTTCTTATTTAAATCAGTGATGACTTTCATCTGACACAATGCAGACTATATTATTTATTTAATAATAACGAGTGCAATCATAATATAAATTATATTCTCACCTGGTAGTTTGACCACCATTGGAGGTGCGATCGGGTGATTGGGATCCAATGTAAACGTCTTATGTAGCAACAGAACACGGAAACACACAGTTCACTTATAATTACTGATATTTCCTCAAATCCACTTTATTGCCGTTCGCTTCTCGGTAAACTCTTTATAAGCTGTTTCGTGGAAGCGAAATGCACTGGAGAAATTAATTTGCAGAAATCGACGACGTTGGCGGCCGTTCGTCCGCGTGCCGTCGCAGAAACCTCTTCTAAGAACGTGCACATTCAATTTCACTCGATGCCGGTGTATTTATCACAGATACAGATATCGCGACGGGAGGTGAAAGTTCGACGTTACGGGCCGTCGCGGCGTAGTTCCTCTGTCGTGCACGAAAGTCGACTGGTGGTAGCGCGCCGCTCACACGAAGCGGAGGTAAACACACGGCAGCGGGCAGCGGCGCACGCGGAGCGACATCGCGCCGCTCGCTCGCTCTCTACGTAACTCGGCACGCCCGCACTTCCCAGAATTACCAACCTTGGCGCTTCTAAGAAATAACTCAAGGCATTGTCATTAATTTATATAAAATATATTCTTTACAGCACGTCAGCCGGCACGCAGCTGGCGTGGCGACTGTTACTTCGTTACGAAATATTTCGACCTCCAGATAGATTAGCTGACATAATTGTGTCTATCTATCATTGTATAGCCCCCGCCCTCTATTCCCTTCTGACATGGAAGTAATAAACGCCGGCCAGTTCATTCACTCATGGTCTATTTTGTGTCGTTGGGTGCGCTGTAGACAGAAAACAACTAGGTACCTATGTATAACTATACTCTATTCCAATGGGAAAGAACCAAAACAAACCGTACGGTTTTCAATATCACGAGTGTTTTGTTGATAAGTCCTCTTTATGATTGACTACGAACAGTTCTTGATTAATATATCTTCACTTTTAATATAACAATATTTCACTTAACTACGTACATCCACTTAAATTTGACTTTCAAAGTAACGAAAACAGTTTTGCCGACATTCAAAACGCCATTTTTCGATGAACGAACAATTAAAATGGAGGCCTCACTAAGGATGTTCGCTAACCGAATGGAGAATGAATAAATTTATACAGATAAAAAATATATTATTTTAGTTTTAACATACAGTTTAGATTTTTTTAGATTTTTAAATATATATTTATTTAATTGGTTATAATATGGATTATAATATAATATAGAGTTACATATTGTTCGATAAAAATGTTATTATTTTATATAGTAAGGTATAGACAAAAAATTTAAAAGAATTAATTCATTTTACAGAAATAAAAAATCTTAAAATATAGATCAGTTTTATACAAAGCAAAACTTAATTTATAGTTTTGAAAATAATACAAAAGTAAGATATTATTCGGAATTATCAAAAGTTTTTTTCTTACGACCTGGCTTTGTTTAAGCGAACTGTAATTGTAACCGATTTAGTATTTACCTTTCGATTTTGCCTACTGACTTGTGATTTGCCATCAACACGGCCTACCCTGATTGAACATTACTTTTTCGGTTTGAAGATTAAGATAAGATGTTATTTTTAATTACATTTTGTTTTTTTTTTCAAAAAATTTAATGCTTATTTCAAGGTCAAAGTCGTTTTAGATATAAGATAAAGTAAGAATTTCTTTGAAAGATATATAAAATTTTATTTATTCAAAACCTTAGTATTATACAATACGTCATATGTCTTGAAAATGCTACTTCATTATTGAAACATACAATGTTTCTTTTTATTAATGATGGAATAAATGAAATTATGAGTGTGTTTCTATGACTTATCACTGAAAATAAGTTACTTAACTACCTCTTTATAAGTTAATAAGGCTATTTGCGAAATACCACGATCCAAATAGAAACTAACGATCTAATTTTTATTTAAGCCTAAAAATGCAGCTATCTAAAAATTTGAATATGTACCTTTCTTGCAATTTATATAAAATTTATTTAAAAAATTACGTAAAACCAATAAAATATATCGTTCCTTGGCATTCTTTACCCCTTCAATCAATAATTTTCTGTGTAGTGTAACTAAAATGTCATGTCAATTCAAGATCAAAGTTGTTTATTTAACTTTTCTCCTATTCCCATTGGAATAAAGTATACAGTCGTATTAATGGATTAAGCTTTCTGAGGCGTCCTTTCAAACAGAAATCCTAAAGTTATTATCATCTAGCATTTTTTACGATATGTTATAACAGTTACCTTGGATATGTTTCAATTCATTTATTTTTAAGTATAATTTACTGAAAATACTTTACCAACAAGTCTCTAAATACTAACTCTATTACTTATATATTAAAAAGTTAATTTATGAATCCTATATTAAATAAAGGGTTAATAAATTAAAAGCCGCGTCTATTTAAACGACTTTTTAACGACGATTTCTTAACAACTGCAATTAATGAAAGTGATATAGGTACATAGTACAGATCAATAATGCTTAATATTTACATTGAAATTTTAAAAAGATCTGTTCATGGTTACACTTGTTTATTTTTATTTAAAAAGCGATTAATGCTCCGTTGACCGAAAGCCTTATTACCCTTCTGTAAAATCTGTTCATCGAATATTTTCTTTGCCGTTGCCTGCTGTCTAGAAAAAACAGCTACTATTGAAAAATTTTTATATTCTATTTATTTACTTGTATTTGAGTGCACTCAAATATTTAATAAAGGTTTGCAAACCAAGTTCAAATTAATATAAGGTATCAAGTTCAAGAAACCTATAAAGACACTTACTTTATAAAACAAGCTCCTTACTAAATGCAATAAAAATGTAGAACGAAAGTAATGCTTTATATCGATTCAGTTAATATTTAACCCTTGCTTGCTCAAGGTATCGTTTTCGCCCTATTAAAGTAAAGTAACATTTTCAGAACTGAACACTATAAATAAAATTGATAACAAAAAACGAAACGTATTTAAGATTATGATTTTTTTGTAAAAATAAAAGATTAGATCAGTCAAAGAAAAAAAAATCGAATCTTTCAATAAATTCATATTATAATAAGTATGAAAAATTCAAATTGTTCTTGTATTACTTTAAATAAAACCGCAACATTAGTATCTAAGTGTATAAAATCTGATTTATCTGTTATAGGTTTACTCGTAGACTTATAAATCGCTGTCCTATTTCTAACTCGAAGAACCTATGTAAATGCGATTCGGTCACGCACTTTACAAGATTTATTTACGAGGGTGAATATTAAAATGCCGATTTTCTTGCAGGAAGTCATATATATAAAATAAAATGATTTTTTTTTTATGTGTTATGATTATGATTGTGACTTCGACGGAAATAGAACTGATCCAAGTTACAATTAAAAGAAAACCTTGAATGTCAAATCTTTAAATGTATACGATTTTTTTTTCAAATCAATTGAGGCATCGAATCATATATGCTTTATTAGTTGTGTCCCGCGGTTCCACGGCTTCTGCTTGTAAAAAGTAACTTACATATCTCCTTGAAGCTTGCTTCTTACATTTCATAAAATTCGATTCAGTCGTTTAGCCGTGTCAGACAGACAGAGTTACTTTCACATAACATTAGTTTAGGTAAGGCCACTCACTTGAAAATCAATGATATAGCTATGTAGATTTATTTATGTTTGTTTTAAACTAATTGTGTCCATAGATAGATATTTTGCTTAATACTTTATCCAGTACGTATTTATCGACAAATAACATTATTTTCGTTTACTCCATTATAAACGATTGATTGTTAGAATTTTTTTTAATGGCATTTAATGTATGCTACATCTAAATACTATATAACAGGTGCAAAAATTATATTTAACTAATAGGAATTCGATGTTATTTTAAATATTTTTTAGAAAAATGTTATATTTAATAAAATTCTCAGTTTTTCTTTTAGTTTCGCTCAGAGTACAGGTGACACCAACAATCGTCTCTTGCACGTGTTATTCTTCAAACGTGACAACAATATTAAGGAACAATACGCTAGGATAAAAGCTCGCAGATAAAGGCTCTTTGGGACAACTATTGTTGAGAAATATATATGTAGTTGTAGGCTTACACGAGCGAACGAGTCATTTGTTGTGTGTGGGACAAATCTTGTGTCATACTTCAGCTGCACAATACTCTTTATGTATTTATTATATATTATAGTATTATATAAAATTGCAATTATTGGAATGTATAAAAAATATATTTCTATCTTGATCAATCTATTTTGAGGATTCACCAGGGTTTCACATGGGAGTGCCAAATGCCAAAAGAAACATGTTAATTATATCACAAAAATATTTGATAGAGTTAAGATAGATTTGATTCAATTTAAATAATTAAATTTGTAACCAGCCAGATTTGTAAATTGAAGATATGTCTAGATCTATTATCAAACTTAATTTCCTCAAAAATCGGTAATCGATTATAACATATGTTTATAATCGAGTGAGCCACGAAATAGATTTAATCGATATTTTTGTGTTAAAAAAATAACACAGGAGATATTAACCTGGTCAACAGGTTTTATAATTATTTAACTTTTTATGTATAAAGCGAAAAAAACAAATTTTTGAATCTTAATTTTTTACTTTCTAAACTGTTATCTCAACAACGACCGATGTTGTGACCATTTTTTATCCTTTACTTTACTAGAAATAATGGCTTATTTTCGAAGCGATTTTAAGCAATACAGCATTAATCCTTATCTAAATAAGTACCTTAAATACATTGTGCTTTTAATATAGATCAACATAACTCTTTACAACATGTAATTTAAATGGGACATAGCGGTTTGTATTATCTAATGACTGAAAAACTGAACGTTGTAAGACATTCTGTAGTATATTTAGTATTGCACCCGTGTGAAGCCGAAACGGGTCGCTAGTATTATATTAAACGTTCAAAGACTTACGTATTTGTTTTGATAGTACATTTTTTTTCAGCTAGCTAGGTTTAGAATCATTTAAAAAAAAATTTAAAGTTCACTTCCTATCTACGCGAAGCTTATATCGAATTGAAAGAGCATTGAATAATAAATTTAATATAAAATAAATTGGCCTTTGATAAATACTATTAAATTCGTTAAATCAATAAATATATTTAAAATAAAACGAACAAAAAAAGTGTTTCCTATGTTCTTGTTGTAATTATGAGTTTAAAACTACAATTTTTTATCTTTACTTAAATCATAACACCCTCGCATATGTTTAGATTTTTAGCATCCGTCCCATTGAGGAAAATCCGGTTGCGGAGTTATTTTCGTAAATACAATTTGGCTTTGTCATACAAATTCTACAATTAATAAGAAGGACGAAAATACTTAAAAAGGATTGAACTGAATCAGTAATCTTATTCAATTCAATTTCGAACGAAACCTACACTTGCAACAAATGTACTAGTGTAGGAGTTGATCTGTAGGTGAAGTCATAATCAGATTACCACGTATTTCACACCAATACAACGGCTAGTTATAAAAATATAAATAATATTGATACAAAAGTGGCAAGATGTAGCATCGCCAAAATTCGTAAAACCGATCACATCCAAATTAAGTGCGTCTTCAAAATCATCAACCTGTATCTATTTATTATGCGAAAATGATCTTTATACAAACGTAATAATTTGTGATGCCGTATAACCAAATACATTCCCCAAATTGACAATTAATTCTTTTTTTTAATTTCCATGCTACATTTAAACTGTGTTGTACTATACTTAATAAAACCAATTAGTTAATAGATTTCGATAAATGTATAAATTAACCAATTAATTTGTATAATTTGTGCTACATTCCATCACTCTGCTGTAGTCAGGGTTTGTAAATTCACTTACGTCAGAATTTCTAAAATATCGCAATGAACATCGCTACAGGTAATGAGATAGATTATAAAAAATCAGTGGTTAACGGGATTTGAAACCGCTTAATCTTTGATTATGATTCTTATTCTATCATATATGATCTATCTTAGCGTACCAAGACTAGTATTTACCCAATATTGAAATTGGTTGGTTTTTTTAATGTATTAATTAAAAAAATTGTTTATATCAGCGAAAATGTTTGTCTGAATTGTTCGGACTGTTCATTGTTACCGACTAGAACATCATACATACCTATTAGTCTACAAGTGACAACATGTCCGCAAGTTACGTACTTGTATAATATATTTTACCATTTAAATCTCTTATAAATTGCGGATTTTCATAGAATCAAACACCTTTCCATAACCTGAAACTCCTTTTAGTTCTTGCGTTTATACAAATTTATATAGTTATAGTTAGTATTCTTGTGTAAATAATGTTTACATTGGATATACGAGTAAATAACATTTTTGTTTAACTTTACGAACAGAGTGTGGCTAATGAGCTTTCATGTTTGGAACGATTCGTGAGAATTCCACTGAAAGTTTGAAACTAAAGTAATTCCTAACGCTTCTGAATTGACTGTGATATAAATATAGCTGCATAATATTAGATTTTACGTGTTTGTATCTAGCAGGGTTAACTTCACTACAAACATATTTATTTGTCTGCCTATACCTAAGTACTTTTTAAATGTGATTTTCGTATCACAGTATCACTAAAATATAATGGCTCAACATACAACAGACAAAGACCTTACATAAAAATAAAAATATACCTTTTTGTTTCTTGGATGGTTAAATTCAGATATGTATAAGATGCTCGAAGGAGATTGGTATCTGGTAGGTAAGGTAGGATAAATTTTGATAAATGAAAATTATTTTGCTAAAGAAAAAAAAAATTCAAACGGAATTTTAAAATAAAACGCTACCGTATTATACCACTAGCAGATTGGCCACACTTAAAAAAATATGTATTTCAAATTTAGAAATCATTTAAAAATAGATTTCTATTTGGATTTGTGCTTTGTATTAATGTTAAGAAACATCTAAGGTTGCATCTTAGTTTAATAGACTATCCATTTGACTCGAAGTATTACAAAATGATTTGATACATTTCAACGGAAATCGGCTTAGTCATACCTTTGTGCATCGTATTTTCAATCATAAAATGAAAAGACTTACACGTAATAGTCACAGCAATACATTTGCATATTATGTATGCACACAAACGAAATATCGTTAGTATAACCAGGATCGTATTATTCATTGGGTAATGTAGGCTACTGCCTAGGGGCAGACCAAAATTAGGAAATATTTGATGCCAATTATTTCTCCTATTTGAACAAGGTAATTGAATACCTTCGTAACATACTACTAAAAACATCGTAATTATGAATAAGATTGCATTGTACTAGAAAAAAAAAATTTTAGGAAGTTAGAAAAAAGTAAAGGACTTCCGAGTAGGGGCCACGATATGGTTAATATATGGCCCTGAGTATAACTATAAAGTCGAAACGATGTAATATATCTTTATTGTAGGAAACTTATTTTAATACTGCGAAGACAAAACACGTCGCGATTGAGTAATTACAATTATAATTAAATTGCACAATAGATTCGAATCAACAATGGGTTCATCTCCAGGACAATAACCAATAACAAATAGCTTCACAATGATCAATAGGAGATAATAATCTTCGTCGAACGACGCGTGTGACATGCGCCTCACTTCTCCGAATATGCCTCCATACTTGTTGTACAATTGTGAAAAAAAGTGGACCTAGACAAAAATATTATTAATATTATAATACTGATCGTCGTCTGAACAGTTCAACGCTATTAGCGTCTGCTACATATTATAGCATAATTTTTTTTTAATTTTTCGTTATTGATAAAAATGTATATGCTTCACATAAAACGTAGTTTATAAAATATCTGTCTTCATCAGCCTCAATTTTGGTATAATCCATTTGAAACAATATAAATATTTTAAATGACATACATTTTGAAATAAAAGTATTATTATCAGTTAAGTGGACCAAAGGGATAAATTATAAAGTCCGCAATTTATCGTCCACTAAACATTTATGTAGTTACCAGTCTCAGCGACAGATGGTTTACACGTGTGTTGTGTACGCAGCCATATTTCGATAATAATAAAGTAGAGAGCTGTTGGTCTTGTTGCCTAATACTTGTTCTTTGGCGCCATGTTACGTAACCAAAGCGGGCTCGGTTCCTTTCACTTATAAAAAAATAATTATTTTTGGTCTTGATGCGATTTTTAATATATTACATTAAATTTACTCTCTGTATATGTCTATGATTTTAGTGGGGCTTAAAACACTTTGTAAATCCAGTCCAGGTATTTCCGTAAATACTAATGCAACAACTTTCGGTTTTTAAATAATTCGTTAAGTTTTTCGAATTTGGAACAATATATTGGATCGTTAATTTAGAAGATTTATTCAATTCGAAGCTACCGTCCATTCTGATTTTGATGCTTCTACGATGAACCGACAAATAACTAAGAATTAACCTTTTCTATATCTATATCCTAAATGAAAAGCTAAATAAAAACATGTTTTTATTTAATTTATTTTCCATATAATCTCGTAACAATATGCCATACTATTAAAATGAGGTTTAAATTTAATATACATATAAAATGTAGGAATTGACTTAAGAAATAAATAGCCGATCACAGGAAGATTCTATTGACTTTGCGTAGTTGGAAACTTGGAGTTTGCCACTTCATCTTTACTTCTCATGTTTACCCAATGTTCGTCACGATTTTAATCAAGATAATTTATATTGTTATAGATATGTATGATATTGTATTAAATATATAGTGATGGTACCGTATGTACTACTACATTTTTAATCACATTCTAAAGATAATCCTTAACCGAGGATACAAAACATAGACTTACGATTTAAATGTGCAAGAAAATGGCGTTGTAGCAAATAATTAAATATTTTTTTTATAATATTATGCTTTATGATGTTTGTGGACGGATAAATGGACCAACTGATGGTAAGTAGACATTACTGTCCATAGAAATTAGTGCTGTAAGAAATTTAAACCAGATGCACGATAACTAATAAAAATATAAAACCAGACCCGCACTTGATTAGATTTATAATATTACCGCCCAGAATTGACAGCCATTAGAAAAAAAACTTATTCACTCTCTTAATATTTTTGTTAGGCTATATCAATTTAAAATAGAAAAGGATTCAATAAAAGCGAATATTATAGCGGCTTTTCGGGGGCCCGTTTTCCTTATGATAAAACAGTACTTCATACATGTAAATCAAAGCGCCTTGCCACAAAAAACAATGAATGAACTAGGTAATACATACAAGTCCAAATATTATATAATAAAAATCTCGATAATTTAAAGTTTATTTAAATCATATAAGTTTCAAAATACAGACGCCTATGGAGATACGTTGTTTATCAAATAATATATATTATCTCTTTTTAGTAAAATCATTTAAACTTATGAAGTAAAAAGTAAAAATATCTGTATATCGACAAAATAAACCATTTTCCTCCAACTGTGAAATAACGCTTCGTTCGTTGCTACGACGAAGCTCAATTATATTTCACATAAAGTCATAATATACCGTCATTGCTCAAACTATTTACAACTAATATTGTATAAACAATAGATACAATATTTATGTATATTTTATTTCTGCTTTCAGTTTAAATAGAAAACGTTAATATTATTTACGATTGAAATTCTCGGTACAAACACAAAGCGGCACAAAACTACGATGGACTTACATTGGAAAAAACAAATAATATTTTTTATATAGATATAGTTTTTAATGCTGAATCATTTAGTGTAGTTTGTGTTAGGAAAATTGCTATTGTTTGTTTAGAATTCTAGGTACAGCATACAATTGTTTTACGAGAAATGTTATGTGATATTATTATTGGTTTCCTTGAATTATTTATGTGTTATTTTTTTTCATTAGCTTGTTTCCGTTGATGACATCGTCCGGTGTTTATTTTAACTAATTATCGCCTACGAGCTCTGTCTGCTATTAATATTTTACTTGTTACTAATTTTAATACGTTTTTGGCTCACAAAATTAAATAATAATTTGACACTTCATTAACCCACGATATAGAAATCTAGATACACGTGATATTTGTTCTCGGCGAAAATAATAATAATAATAGTCTGTTAATAAGGTTGTTGGAACGAAGTTCTTTTATGCGGCTTACAGCAAATTGAAATGGTACAAATCCTCACGTAAAGAAAAAGCGTTATCGCCCCATCCTTGACATTCTCTTTTTTTCTGTATATTACTTTTATATAGGGATTTATTAAAACTTATTTTTGTTATTGTTTCAATTCACATGGGATTTTTAATAAAAAAAATATTTTAATTGTATCTATTATTTAGTACATTATAAATGGCGACAGCAACTTCGATCCCACAAACAACTCGTTTATTTTTTAATAATTAATGTCATAAATACATATTTGATGTATCAGTTGATACTGACAGCATATGAAAATATATCACACTGTTTTCTTGTGTTCTTGAGTGTGTAAATTATTAGCATATCAAGTTTCATTAATATCATAATATTTTATTTCCTATTATATATGTATTATTGTTTTGGTACCCTAGCGAAATTAACATTTCTAATTCTAAAACTTATTCACAAACACGGACCTTAACAATTTTAATATGTAGGCATATGATTATTAAATACTTTTCAAGGTGCTTTCTTCGAAAAAGTAAAGTATATTTTACATTAATGAATTAATATTTAAAATGGGTAATAGTTAATGCGCCCGCTTCGCTCGGGTTTTTTTTTTATTATGAAAATTAAATAACCTATTCTAACACATTTTATTAGAATCCGTTGAGCCCGTTCGTGCATAATAATATCTTCAGCCAATTGTCATTCAGTGCTGGACATAGGGCTCTCTCAAGGTGCACTAAAGTTCCCGGTTTTCCGCTTTCCGCATCCATACACGTCCCGCCACCTTCTTCAGAACATAATAAATTTGTATTAATAATAATAATAATAGCCTTTATTTAACAATCTTACATAATACGTTTATTTCTTAAATACTAAATTTTAATATTTGACACCAGTTTCGCCAAGATTGTCTTGCTTCCCAACATAGGCCTCCCCTAAAGCTTGCCACAAAGTACGATCTTGTGTCTTATTAATAAATTTGTATTAGTATAATTTAATTAAAAGGTAAAATATATTAAAATAATAAAGAACAAATATATTAAATAAAAATGTATATAATATTATTTATATTTTTTTTATTCGCTAATACCAGTGTAGGTACGCAATGATATGTAAAAATAAATAATAAGCATCAGCTTAAGGAGGATATGATGAAGATGAATAATCTATGTACATAAAAGCGAAGTACCACTCACTGATTAATCACGACATTTTAGAAACACCTACAAACTTGAAATTTCGCAGGTAGGTTCCTTATAAGGTGTAGATATCCGCTATGTCACCGTTTAAATGTTTCCAATATTTTATACAAAACACAATCATATCATGTTAATTATCTATCACAAAACTTAATTTAAATTGTGTTAGAAGTTTAAGTGTAAATCTGGAATAACCAAAGTTAGGTACTCTTTATTCTTTTAATATATATATTGTTTTAGTTTCATGAGCTGCGATAATAAAATAACAAAGCTTTGCCCGGACGAACATTTTATGCACATTAATTTTAAGATCAACGATTCGAAGTTCCTGAGCGGAATTCGCACGCAGACGAGTCTAAAGATAAACGGAATTCTTCAGAGAAAAGTTACATTTGTTTACAAGTGCCGAATCTTTTCAGTCTTTGCTCGATAAAACTGATGTATTCAGATGTGCAATTTAAACGGGTGGGCTTCTTGGAAATGCGAACTGTTATTATAAATTATCTTGGCCCGGTCTCGCAAGCAACGTGGTAATGGATTAGATAGCTAATGATATTTTTTTTAGCTTTTCTACGAATTTTGTCTGTGTATTCCACTTTTTGTTTCTCACCGTAGTTCTACTGCATGCGATGTATTACAGATAGATCGCGACCAGCGATCTTTACTTCGTAGATATCATTAAAATCCGCAATAAAATATTATTAACTTCTGTTTAATTAGAGTTATTATTCTTTAATTTTCACATTTTTAACTCCTTGATAACTTTCTACTACTATTTTTTCTTATTCTTGTATTTCAGTCTCGTACCTTGAAATCGTGATTTTTTAATTGAAACAAATTAAAATTACAAAGCAAATAGCGTGAAGTTTTTATAATGATCGAATGGATCTAAGATAGTTCAGTCGATAGAACCCCTGGATTTAACCGAGGGTTGCGGGTTCAAGTTCAGAAAAGAACCATTGAGTTTTCATGGTTATATATATATATATATTTAATATATATTATGTTTAATATTCATCGCTTGCTTAACGATGAAGGAAAATATTTAACGTAACTCAGCAGAGTATGACGAATTTTAACCGGGTTTTGTCATTAATTAACCCAGCGTCATTTTACGTCAGTTCGTACGTAATTCAATTACGTATGAAAATTCATAAAATAACAATAATACGTAGCGTAGCGTAAATCTATGAAATTTTTACGTGGTGCTAAGACATTGTGCGAGCCCGTCCGGTAATTTATCAACGTGATTTTGGTATTGTTGTGTTCCAGTTGGTAGTCGGGTGAGTGAACCTATGTAACTGCAGTACTATAGCACATAACATCTTAGCTTCCAAGTTTAGTGGCGCATTGGCGATGTAAGGAATGTTTAATATTTCTTACAAAGCCAATGTCTATGGTGGTGATCAATAAGCCGAGCTAATTTGCACTTCCGCCTTACCAGATTAGCCTTGAGAGTACAGTTGAGACTAGAGTAGTAGTAGCTTATACTTTCTTAGCATAATTAAAAAAAAAACATTTATAAATAAAGTTTACTTCTAGTTTTCTCTAAAAAAAATAATTAGCTTTTAAACACATAAATATAATGCTAATTCTAAGTTAATAATGTGATCAGTCAATATAACCGCCTGTTGCTCCTTTCGTTACGAAGAATTATACCTACTGCTAGGACCGTGACCTGAATTACCTGGATACTTTCCAACGCCAACTATGGATACACGTGTCGAAGTTATTCCGAATGAATGTACACTTTCCATTTTGTTTTATTTTTAAAGTAATATAAATACGACTTTAGATGTTAAATTGAGACAACATTTTTAAAATATTTATTTAATAACTTGTGTAGATATGAATTTTGAAGTTTGTTAGGGCAACAAAGGGTTTTTTAATTAGTTTACAAATATACATAATATGTTGATATACAAGAATTATACTTGTATTTTTCTATATTTTATATATAGGTGTAGTACCACACAACTTTACATTTTATTTTATTTTTATGTAGCATCGGCAGAATTCGTAAAATAGATCCCAACCGAGTTAAGTGCGTTAAAATCATCATTTTAAATTTTAACATCATATTAATTTCTCATTTTAAAATTATCTTTACGAAAACGTTATAATTTGTAATGCCATATAACCAAATATATTCGCCGAATTGACGACTGATTGCTTTTTTTTTTATTTGTCGATGCTACATTTAAATTGTATCGTATTATACTTGCATTAAATATTACTCGTCGGAATTGGGATGTTTTTTTTTTTAGAAATTTCTGTTGGGTTTATTTTATTGTTCCAATGCGCTTATTTGTTTTTATTCATCCTGTAATCAGAATAGGTTTATAGACATGGTAAATTCAATGAATTAGCGATAATGCTTCAATAAATTTTCCTAGGATTCATTAATCAAATAATTATTCCAATTACTATTAACATCATTATACCTCTTTAATTGAACATAATTTAGTAACATTTCCTAGATTGACATCTGTTCGCTGTAAGTTGTTTGTTGCAATTCACAGAATCACTCAACTTTATTGCACACATTACCAAGAATTTGTTAATTGACAAAAAAACATATCTTGTCCTAATCTCATACGTAAGATAATGATTTAGGTATACGAGTATAAAGTTTGCATACTGTTAAATTTTTGTCCAAGTTACGACCAGTTTTGGAGACATAGGTCCAATTAGTAATGCCAATTTAGACCTCGTAAAATTGAATAAGTACGTAGTTTCGATGATATAATTTTATCCTTAATCTAGGGCTAGTCTTATCAAAACGTTACCTTGCCACTTATCCAGCTAATTCCCGGTCACGGTTATTTTGGAGAATGGAAACCGCCGACGAGTCCCATTTGCGTTTTTACAGGAAGAAAAAAACAGTTCAACGTTCCAAAAAGATTGCAAATAACGGAGTATTGCTCTCTGCCGTTTGTTTGCACACTCACTTGCCCTGTAATATATTCTACGAAGTTGGCCAGTCTTTGTGATTGGCCGCCTTCGCTAAAATTAATCCAGTAGGACATTATTATTTATCGATATTATTAGTTTTGATATTTATTACGTAGCTCAGTCTGCTCACAATAAAATCAATGAATCTTGTTTAAGACAAAATCTTTTTATAATAGGCAATAGACTTAATAAACGGATTTCAACTGAATCTAGACATAGGCCTTTTGTTTTTGCTCCCTAATCTTCGTGTCATCAATCGAGTTCTTCCATGATCATTTAACATCCTGTAACTGTTCTACTACTCGTAAAAGGCCTCCATCCCTCTTGAGGAAGTTTGGCTTATTCTACTTCGCTGCTCCAATGGAATTGGTGGATTCATCCGACACATGCAGGTTTCTCGTTGCTGTTATCTTTCACAGCAGATCACCATATAAATTATTATAAACAAAATAAGGCACAGAAAAAAGTGATGATTGCTCCGATTTGATCACGTATTGTTCGGTTAATATTAACATACTTCAATCAAAATATAATATTATAATATTTTATATACTTTATAATGATTTATATACATTAGTGCATATAAATCATAATTAAAATAGTTTCTCTACAATTCGTGACGACGTAGAAAGGTGACAACTGGCAAGAAAGCTAGTAGTATTTTCCTGTTGAATAACAATTTAGATTCACTGGGCAAAAAATTTAGTCAAATGTCCTGTCTATGAGAGGCGATGAGGCGGTTGTTTATGTTTAAGAAAAGTTTTAGTTCTAATGATACAAGGTCCAAGCGATATTATTGACAAATATGATAAACATTGCTATCGGATTACATATTATTATTAAAAGAGATATTTTTAATGAGAGAACAGCGGTGTTATATCTCACTTTGTATCTCAGATCTCACTCGTTTAATGTTGAAAACTGACTTATACGCGATACGCTATTTTGATATATTATATTCCTATATTATACCTTAAATATTCTGGCGTGTGCTTTGAGTTGTTTGCTCTCCAGATAATAATGTAAAAAAAGCCTTATAAATTGAAATACAGAATCTTCAATCCTCAAACATAGACTCTCACAGTTGAATAGAAATTGCGGCCAATTTTTAACAAAAACTAGGTAATGATAAAAAATCAAGGTCACATGATACAAAAAAGCCACTTTCCTGATCGTTTCAACAAAACGACGCAACTACAAATAAGAATACGTCCGTAAATAATGTAGAATCATTTTCTAATTTTTTATCCTCATTTCTAATCAGAAATAGATCCATGTTTAGGTGTAGTTTATTTTTAATGTTGTATAATAAAAATGAAATTAGTTGCTTTTATTGAAATTGGTACATTTCATTTGTAATTTTAAACCTGTTTCATTCAATCATTTGAACTGAAATTTTGGACATACTTTTGCTGCCCATTACAATACTGTCAGTATTATATTATTAAATCTTATTTGAACTCAACGGAATAACGGAGAGCTAGTATATGTTTGTTTTATTTCGACATTTTGTATCTGTACAATATTGATGTACAATATTAAATAATAAATTTACCTAACTACTTGGCGATAATTATTCATTATCATCGATCACCATCAGAATCATCACTGTGATTGGCAGACTTTAAAAGCTGATCTCCTGTTCGACACCTTCTATGCAATGCGTTTTTGAATGGATTTATTTCAAAGTCGAACATTTACACACACACACACACACACACAACTTGAGATAAGTTGATTATATTATACTCAGCCATTTAAACAAAAATTACATTAAAAATAATTAAATAGATATTTAATAAAATAAAAGCCTTTATAATTTGCATAAATAAATTTTCAGTTATTATACATAATTATTTCTGAATCAAAATCTATACTAAAATAATTTTAAATAAATATCTTGAGACATCTTTCTCTATCGTCTTTTGTTTAAGTATAGACGAGGGTATAGATATAAAGTAGTTTCCACGAACAAAACTCTGCGTCACTGAAAGAGACTTTATACATCTATGAATCTATTTTAGTAGGAGTATGCCCGCTTTTATAATGATGCCATCCCTGAAATTGCTTTGAAAAACAAACTCATCAAGCAGGATTTTTTTTCATGCAAAACTAAATCTGCATACAATTTATATCAGAGAGATCTGTCTGAATTTATAAAATTAAATAATGATTAAAACGCGCTGATGGCCCAGTACACGTGGAACTTAATTGAAGATAGCGAGTTCAAATCCAACCAAGAATCACACAGTTTTTATGTGCTTTGT
Source organism: Vanessa tameamea (assembly GCF_037043105.1). NCBI lineage: Eukaryota > Metazoa > Arthropoda > Insecta > Lepidoptera > Nymphalidae > Vanessa > Vanessa tameamea. Next base: position 10,628,933 of record NC_087317.1, read on the forward strand.
TTGTCGTTATCATTTTATTCGTCTCGTGCGACGGTTAAGGAAAAGATCGCGGGGAAACTTCCACGTGTATGATGAAATTCTGCTTGTTTAGCCACCCACTTTTATAAAAACAGTCATGACATAATTTCCAAAACCTTTTCCGTAATAGGAATTGCTGCCTTTATCCTTTTTTATTTTGGATCATTTATGGGCTGTTACCATTAGCAACGTCGGTCTGAAGAGAGACCGGAAAATTCGAGAACGACATTGCTGAAGAGTTTTGTTTATTTAGGTGATACTTTAATTGATCGATAACTTTGGTTGGTATTCCTTGAAGATTTAACTTGAGTAGAGCCTTGGCCGCACACGCCCCTGCCTACGTACATGGCTGTTATTTTCCTATTAACTTGTATCAAACAATACCGAACCCTCTTTAACTATCTAACAATGCATGGTTTATAAAAACTCAGTATCATTATAAAATTTCTGGGTAATAATTACCGCTTTTCCCGCAACTTGTCCCCAATAGCAAGTAATTATATACCGATTAAATGTACATTAACTAAATTATCTCGACGCTGACCAGCTGTGTAACACGACAGCACGTATCGGTATAATTATATGTTATTTATAGTATCGAACCCTCTACTTATATTAGTTAGTTAGCTTTAATTTTTATCATTTATAACATTGACGAGTGCATTAGTCTGTTTCATTTAAAAAAAGGGTTTATTACGCAGCTTACTCGATTAGTCCTGTTTTACCGCGAGTATCTCATAAGTCGAGATGGTACACTTGTAAGAACTACTGAATCTTAACCAAGATTGCAGATTAAATCCAAAGTAAGCACAACTATAATTTGCAAAAAACTTGCAAACTATATTATAATGCGGATTAACATGCAGTTCTATCGAGAAGTTCTGAAAAACGCCTGTAAGTTCGTGATCTCCCATAACAAATTCAGCGGCAGCTAATTTGCAATGGTGGTCATATCTTTAGATTGATTGAAAATATATCTCTATTTCAGTTCATTTTACTGCACAAAGGCTGGCCCGTTTAAGTGGTAGCCCATTAATCAGTTGCGTAAACGCCGTTAATTTAAACATTGTATTAGAGTTTTCTGGGTAAGCTGTAGTAAGGTAGTGTAGTTAAAGACACAAAAACTCAAAACGTATTACATGTCATGATTTTCATGCACCTGTACTGTTTTTATAACATGTGCGCACGAACAAATGAATGCTGTGGTCACTAGTGTCCATATACTTTGGCACCGTAAGAAATTTTGAGCTTTAGAAATGGTCGCCAATACGCCACCAATCTTGGGAAATATGATGTTATGTCCCTTGTGTCTGTTGTATCACTGGCTCATCCTTCAAACCGGAACACTAAGTCTTAAGTATTGTTGCTTGGCGGTAGAATATGTGTTTAGTGGTGGCAGACGGGCATGCACAAAGCCCTATCACCAAGTAAACTTCAGTCCGGGCTCTTTCCGGTCGAGACCGATTTCAACCCATCACATTATTGTTATAATTCAGTTTTATTTGCGCACATACGGACCCATATATCTTGACTGAAATAGGTCTGAAGAACATTATCATATGAAAAAAAAAACATATAATTACTTCTTTTAAACATTTGTCTAGTATGGTATACCATCGTAAATTTTAAATAGAATCAGTATCACCATATGCATACAAAATAAACAGAATACATTGTATGTTGTAAAGAATTATCGCTTAAATTGGTGACTTAATGCAGCATGCCATAAATAGAAATAGCAGCGTGTTCACTTAAATAATTGTTTTTAGATTGTTACGGATAACTTTTTATGTGTGCATTTCTTTTACACACACACATACATATAACTAAATTCCCTTCTATTTCTTGCCGAATACGTAAGTGAGCTATATGCCTATATTTAAAAATGTTATCTTCTATCAGTATTTGTCCAATGTATAAACGATCAGTCCTCTTTCCCTATTACCAGTTGGATATGAAACATTTGATATTACTACACTTTAAGAAGAAGTTAGACAAGTAAGCGCTCACATATTTTAATTAACTTTCGAATTCATAATCTTAATACTCAAACCAATGTTTTTATGTTTAAATTGTATTATTATTACAAAATTGTTAAGTATCAATAACATTTTATTATGTTTTTATAGAGACGTTTCTCAATTTGCCGATAAAATTCCACCATATCTATTTTAAGATAAATTACATTGCAGGCGGGCAAACATCACAACTTCTTAAGTAATTCGTAAGAAAACAATTATAAGTAATTGTAAACGAGATCATAAAAGGAAATTTACAGGTACAAAACAAGTTGTAATGTAGAGTCGTTTTTGTGTAATGTAGCATCATTTTTCTGAGTATAGTAACAGCCGTTAATTACGGTTCGCGGTAAAGACGCGGGCCGTCTGTCGGTAAACACTAATTACACACATTCGAATATGTGCTTCGCCGAAGCTAACAGTTATACGAATAAAAATTCGCCATTACGGCGAGGTGCGCGAGCTATTTATGAGGTTATTGAATACCATGAGCGGAATTCGGTTTCTCCTTAAATTGTATCATTTTAAATGATATATTTTAATTTTAATTATTGACTATTACAGATTCATGATATGTTATTCTATTAATGTGATATCATATTAATTCGATAATAATAACGCGTATTTATATAATTTGTCCTAGAGAAATGACGGATACCAGATATTAAATGTTACGTTTTGCGGGCATATTTAGGTTGACTCCACCATGCTTATCAGTTACATAAGTGTGAGAGTGTACAGGAATAATATAGATATCACCCTAGATGTTATGGTTTCAACGCAGTGACGACATCAGCCCACATCATCGTAACCAAAGATTTCTGTTAATGTGCTGAATCTGTGTTAGTAATTCATCTTGGCGGTGAATAAAACTTGCACATGTAGGATTAAACTCCGCAACATACGTATACACCAAACCGCATTAAAGCGTTGTAGAATAACCTCCACAGCTTCTCAAGAGGAAATGAGAACCTTGCTCAAGAGTAGGACATGCAGTTTTTTTTCTTTTATTTATATATATATAGTTATCATATTTGTCTCATACCTTGAGACAAATATGTAATAGATCATTTGAAAACAAATTCAATAATTAGGTTAATATCAATGAATATGTCCAATCCACAAGTTCTTAGCAAAATTTCTGTCAAAACATCAAGAACTTGTAGTTTAGTAACAGTTATAATACTTTATTATGTTTTTGTATTTAAATACATATATAGGTAATATATGAAAGATGCAAAAACAGCACCATAAATCTTCTCTTTATTTGTGCAAGTAATGTTTCAGCTTTTGGTTACTTATAAACGAAAAAACAATTAAATTTCTATACCAATTCCTTAATAAAAAATAACGGTAAAAATATAGCATATTAGTGTAAGCACAAAAACGACTGTAACATTTATTTTTTATAAGGACAACTTTTATAAATGAAATAACTAACGCTAAATATCAAATAACGTCTTTGCGGCTCGCCAGCAATTTTATACGAGATAATAAAAACATATCGATATCATAAAAAAATTCATGATACAACATTTTATTGACACTACACCATAATATGTTAACCATATTTTAGTCTGACATTTACGTCCCTCACATATATATCCATATAAGAACATGATGGACATGAAATTGATAACAATTAAACCTTCCGAAGATGATGACACGCATCTTTTCAATAGCCGATATTAAATGTGGGATATACAATACTCTACCTCACTTCCACGAACAATGGCCACGGACTGGCTCTGATACTCTTAAATGAGCCAAAATGTAATTTAACAGTTGAAATCTTTCACCGTTCCGTATTGTACTGATAATGAATTCACGGAAACCCATAACCCCATTTGTTATAAGCAGCTGTTATCATATTCTAAGAATGAAAGATAAAAATTCCGAGAATGCGATTAGTATGTAATAATTTAGTAGTAAAGCTATCATGCAATGTTTTATCGCTATGCGATATAATTACTATGTTTTCTACTGCTTGAGAATATGAGGTCATTGACTCATTAGCTTAGTATGTGGTAATTTCAGAGAATGGGTTGTGCCATATCGTTCAAGGGCGACGTGTAGGTTATTGTGTTGTCCATCAATATTTATCTTGACAGGTTTATTTATATCAAGTTTAAATAGTTCCGTTTTACGGTTGTTTACTGAATAACTTTTACGATGAATCTTAAGTGTATTACGAATTTCGACAATTTTAAGTCTTAACATATTGTAAGTATCGAATTTTCTGTTTATACGATCGAGGTCAAATAAAAAACACCGTGAAATGCGAACTCTAAATGAAATGAGAAAAAAAGTTGATTGAGCTCAATTTTAATGTGTTGCATTTATTAGCTTTTGATTGAATCAGAATTATTACTTTAGATTATTTGAAAATAAGTACATTTTGTGTGAAATAATTGTCCATTTCTTTATGAAATTCTTTAGGAAGTTACCATATTTTTGTTACAATTATTGAAGACAGCTTATGTAATTACAGTAACTTTTCTCACCAACGCAAGTTGACAACAATAAAATTATGAAGTTTTTTTTGTTGTGAAGGCGCAATTTAATAGCGATCATTTTCAAATAAAAGCACACTTTATTCAAGTAGGTTACGTTCAGTTACATTCGACTAGTACTACGACCAGTCCAAAATATAGATTCAATTGAAAATCGGCAGAATATCTTTTAAAAAAATTAAATTAAATTTTATATCGCACGGAAGATAACGAACCCTAACTTTTGCTTAAATATTATCGTTATATGTAATAAGATCTACATGAATGTGTACATGAATTTAATAATAAGTAAAACTAAAAATATCGAAATTATTTTAAATAGATACAAATACCTTGTAAGGATTAGCTTGGGAGCATTTATTGACTTTGCGGAATTGGAAAATTGATGTTATAAATTTACCTTTTCTTATTGTAGTTATATAATAATTATCTGATTCTCTCAAAATTATCAATATTATTAATAATTTACATGATATTATTATTAACATCAAATTGGATTGGAACTGTTAGCATTTGAAGAAGGAGCTACAGTTTTTAATTTCATTTTGAGAAACAAACAATAGAACAGAAATATTTAAAAAAAACCGTCAAATAACTCATAAACCAATCAAGTTTTTACCAATATCTAATTCAATTAAGTAGGAAGTAATAATACAGACAAGAATAGTTAAACAATATAACACAATAAATCCCACACTTTAAATCATTAAGAGAATCAACGAAGTCATGATAATTGCATTATGTCATGTCATGTCATGTCATCTTTCCAGTTAATCTTGATACGGTCATCATTGGATTGAAATTCAACTCATTCCACATTCATCCTATTAAACTCCTTGCGTTCCCAGAACGATGACAGAGAGATCACGGGTTAAATTTTTCCTTATCGATAGCCCTTCTGGGAACTTTAAAGAGATTGAACTGAACTCATAGTAACAATGCTATTGATAAAGTTTATCGATATTTAAATTGATTGATCTGAGATAAAGTAATTCTAAGTATTTATCATTACATTTATTTATCGTGATATTGTACGATAGTATATTTAATGTTATACATGTGTCATTTAATTTTATTTCATTAAACGTGTTTCGTGAGAAAATAGGCCATACAGTTCGAGGGTAACTCGTTTAATATTCAGCATCGATATCGACAACTAATGAAATAAAATAAATGAATAATCGAAATCTGTAATCGAATATAAAATCCGATGAAATATAAAATGGAGTACGTTACTATAATATTTTTTTATTGAAGTATCAATAAACATTTTTCAGAGATTTTTTCCTTTTAGAATGTTTTAGGAGTAAGTAGACTAAGACTAGTAGTAAGTACTGTTACTACTACTGCTTGTAGGACGAGATAAATACAATAAGTTACCGCTCGGTATGTTTCCGATGCGCCTGCCATTGGATCTTTGCTGTCATTGTTTCCTTATTTACACTACTACTACAATTGTATTGTACACTAGTAATTATTTTATAGTTGTGGTGGTATAATTATTTACCAACCCAAATCCCATGATTTTATATCGCGATGTAAGGTTATTGATGTGTAAGGAATGACTAATGACCTCTACAACACCCACGTCCCCGTGTAGGAGTGACCATTTGACATTAACTGGCTTTTTTCTGCCTAGAATAGGCGGAATGAATGAATCGGCTCCTCTATTAATAAGTTAGAGAAAATTATAATTGAAAAGAAGTTTTTTTTAGATTCATGACTTATATTCGCGTTTTGAATAAAAACATTTTCAGTTTCGGAAGAAATTCTTAGACTTCCACCCGCGCTGGAGTAGCGTGGTGAATTAATCCTCAACCTACTGATTTTAAGAGGACATAGCTTTTATTTCTTTTTATTTGTCGAGATTTTATTTATAGAATGTTGTTATTTATTTTAGACAACTTATAAACAATACTATTGTCATTTCTGTGTACATAATACACAATACAAAACAATCCTTATAATGTATAAGGCTATATTTTTATTTTATTTGAAATGGCTTAAATTGTATAAGAGAATCGAAATGTGGCATCTTGCATTTCGACATATCTAATAATCTTATTTGTATAAAACAAATTTCCAATCAATCGTATGAGATATAGTGTCCTCAATTGTTACGGAAAATAACCCAAGGATGTCCCGATGTGACATTGAGCGCGTTCATTCCCCGTGCTGTTCATAGAAGGTTATCATTAGAATCGATATCATTTAACCACACAGCCACATCGACGCGTTCCCCGAACTGTCATGTAAACTATCCGGGCGCTTATTGTTTGCGTTGAGAAATTCAGTTGTCGGTGTCATGTTATTTGGTTTTCGTCAATTTTTTGACAGCGATATCTCCTTGTATCCATTCCATTTTCAAAATTTACGCTTGTCACGTCAATAGACTAAATTTAAAGCGGGTAAAAAAGCGATGCTCAGCTGTTTGTAAAATAATATATATGTAAGTAGTGTTATTCATATTGGATTAATAGTTTTTTACATTTCGTAATTCCAAAAAAAACATCTTCTCATTTATTTGTACATACAATACGTACGTACATACATTCCATATTCTTTGGAATAAATTATTTGATAATTTTGCTCTTATGCCAGCCTTTTCTGTCAGACTTAAAATTCGCTATTACATGTGGCTTTGAATGCATCGCAACATCGTACCTCGTTCATTTATAAATGTAAAAAAGAATATAGTTATACAGGTAAAATAAAATTATAAATTAAAATGTCTCGTTACCTACATTTCAAAACATTAAAGATATCTATTAAAAATCACATAAAATGCTTTAAATTCGCTTTCTAAACGATCGATCACACAAATCAAATAGCACATATCAAATCAAATCAAGTCCCTATTGTACACCACTTAAACAAACATTACTGAACACTACATCTGGTCTACCATCCATCATACTTTTCATTATAATTCTACCTCGTATTGGTCGTTTATTTTTCTGAAAATATTCATCTAATATCCTCTATCTATACCCTTATGTCAATATTTAATTTTTGAAATAATTTCCTAAATAACTTACTTCATGTGTGATTTATCATTTTTAAAACGAACTTTAAGAGACTCTAATTCAATTTGATTTAGATATTGATTGATAAATTTGATGAAACATATATAACTCTATCTATAACATTTTTTTATGTTATAGTTAGGAGGACGGGCGTATGGTAAGTGGTAAGTGGTTGTTACATAATGGTAAGCGGTCACAAATTTTTTTTATAGATAGAGTGATTCAAGAGGACGGTTTATATGCATAATACATGCATAAAATAGTAAAGAAACAAGTGGGGATTTCTATGTAACGCTGAACCCTACGAGGTAGATCAAAATAATGTACTACAGTATTGTACACCTTAAAAATGTCTACAAAAAAGTCCGCGATGGTATCTGTCTATCTCTTAGGGATAACCCACTAGCTGGGGTGAGTCGCTACTATGAAACATTCCTTATAAATCCTTGAAAGCCAAGATGTTATGTCACATGTGCCTGTCACTCATCCTTCAACCGGTATTTCTGATTGGCGGTAGAATATCTGATGAATGGGTGGTACCTACAAGGATGGACTTGCACAAATCTCTACCACCCACCATGTACAAATTTGTGATACTCAAACGAATAGTCCATTAATGATGACTTTTATATTTGGATATTAAATATTAAAGATCTTGTATAGTTATGGGGGAATGTGATAATAATATGTGATAATTGCATGTTAGTTATGAAAAAAGATTTGCTCGCGTTTTCGTCTCATAAAACTATTTATAATTAAATATTATTAGACAACTTTTATGTAGTTTCTGTAGAATAATTTAATATTATTCTAGAAAAACTGCCGTTGTTCCAGTTTCAGATGTATTTTAACACGGTTTAAATTTTATATCATTTCTAACATACATCTATTATTCAAATATTAATTCAAGGTCATTCGAAAGTAAAATAAATGGGTTACGTTGGAATTAATAAGAGTAGGTGCATTAATGTATGTACATAAGCTTTAAAATGCAATAACATACAATCGTACAATTACTTACCTTTGTTAAGTATATGTTAGTTCTTAATAGCTATTCTAGTAAGGGTTCATTTTCTTATGGTATTGGTAGTCGGACAGGTAAGTGGTCACCACCGCGCATAGACATTGGCAATGTAAACAATATTAATCGTCAATGCGAAACCTTAACCAAACCTTGTGAGCTAAGATTATATGACCCTTGTGCCTGTAGTGACACTGGCCGGCTGACACTTCAAGCTGACACCCAACAATACTAAGAATTGTTTTTGGCCTTAGAATATCTGATGAATGAATGGCCTAGTCGTTACACATAAAAAATAAAATGAAAGTGTACCTGATCAAATTATTTTAATTACATTGAATGCCAAAGCGAATCGCTGCCAATTTCTATTTTGATTTTAAAATTATATAATCTATGAAATACTTCTATCGAGTAAAAACTTCGAATAGTCATTTACCTGAATACTATCTGCTTGTAGCAACATTTTTAAGCCCTAGAAAAGTCACAGGATGGGAATGAAAGGAATCCTTTGATTTTTCTAATGCCCTTGATTACATGCAACGTTAATTACATGATGAAGCTAGGTCATAAAATTAATCGTGCTCAATCAAACTAAGAAATAGAATTTAGTTGGTGGATGTTAATGTACACACACAACTCGAAACTCCACTAAAATGGCGTGTTCTACAAGGATTTATTCTTAACAAGGTTTTTTCCTTCCTAATTTATGTAAATCACCTGCCTTGTATTTTGGGTGACAAATAAAAGATAAGACTGATTACCGATGATATTTCTTTTTTTTTTTTAAATCTAAACCCGTCAATCAATATTGTAAGACGAGAGGAACAATCGTCTCTTAGAAATGTTGTAAGTTCTTAACACTAAACGTAGGTTTAGTAGTATCTACTTGCTGTTAATTTGTAAAAAGACAAAATTTATGAAATTCAATACTCCAAATGAGTAAAAACTTGATAATTCACTAATGAAACGATAGACTTTATAGAAACTTCAGAATTTCTTCCTATTACTGTATATGCAACTCATATTAATAAGTCGGGGAATAGACGAAACTGAAATGTTTCTAGAAAATCATATCGTTGACTGATGAGGATAAGGCTCGCCTGGTTTATTTTAGTTATTTCCATAGAACAATGTCCTATTCTTTGAGGAAACAACCGATATCACTCTGACATTTTCGTGCGTGCTTTTAAGTTTAAAGTAAAAAGTTGTGACACGCGGCTTTGCTCGATTTCTGGGGATCCGTCATGTGTCAGGCCTAAAAATTAGGATCCTTGTTGTTCAAGTTTGCTAAATACCAAATTTTATCAAATTGGCTTCAGTTGTTTGGTGGTGAAAGAGTAACAGACAGACAGACCGATGGGTACTTTCGCATTTATAATATTAGTAAAGATAACTAGGTATGTATATAAAGTGATTTATCTTCGTAAAAATCCAAAATATTTTTCTATTATATTGTGACGTACATAGTATTCATACTCGGAACGGTCATAAATTTGATACGTCTGTTACTCTAGTAGGCAGGATTAATAATTTATGTAAGAAAACCTTTTACGACAGAAAAACGTTAAAAATAAAAATCGTTCAGAAATGTTCTATTATAAAATTATCAAAAAAAGATTAGGGATGTTTATACACTAAAGGGTTTAAAAAATAATTCTCGAAGTTAATTAATCTGAAGCATATATACTAATAATTATCGTTAAAATGAGTATGGTTTTTGGTCGATTATTAATATTATTCAAATTCTGTCTATGTGCGACATTACTATTTATTCAGCCTTTTGCCGTCCACTGCTGGACGAGAGCTTCCCCGATAGAACGCCATCCCGATCTTGGGCGGCCACCTTTTTTAAATCGTCCGTCCACCTCGCCACAGGTTGTCCTGCACTACATTTGCCTAACTCCTAAGCGTGATCTCCACTCTAGACTTCATCGGCAATTAAGGCGCCTGGAGACATGACCTGCTATGAACTCCCATTTCAACGAGCAAATTCTACGCGCACATAATAATACGACATTATAATCTGTAAGTTTAAAGTTATCATTCCGATTTATTATTAACTTACATCTTCTTCATCATCCTGATACTAATGCATATAAGGTTCACAGTACATGAAGTAAAACAACAATTAACAGATAATACAGTCTCTAGGCATAACTACAGATTCAAAGATTTGACGACCTCCGTGGTCGAGTAGTGTGTACACCGGTTTTCATGGGTACGCCACTCCGAGGTCTCGGGTTCGATTCCCGACCGAGTCGATGTAGAAAAAGTTCAATAATTTTCTATGTTGTCTTGGGTCTGGGTGTTTGTGGTACCGTCGTTACTTCTGATTTGCCATAACACAAGTGCTTTAGCTACTTACATTGGGATCAGAGTAATGTATGTGATGTTGTCCAATATTTATTATTATTAATATTTAAAAGCTCCAGTGGAATTATCTTTTGTCCTTCTTAATATGTAGGCTCAGCTCCACAATTCATAGCCTACGCAATTTGGAAAACTACACGGATTACTTACATTGGTACTTTTGGACTAATACTTTTTAGATTTTTTATCATAACAAATCGATGTATTACTTTGCAGCAAAGTTGCAGTTATAGAAAATAGTCTTTAAAAGTTGCTGTTAGAGGAATTAACGATCTCCGGCCTCGATTCCCCCGTCAAGAGGCTTTCAATGAATTTGGCATCCTTGGTCCTTACAATGTCAATTTTGGTGATAAACACTAGCTGTAAGCTAAAAAGCAAATACTTTTAGCTTTGTTATTTAATTAAATCCTAATCCAAAAACATTGATAAAACTCAAATCTACTATACTCTAATCTACTCAAAGATTATATACATGATAAAAAATAAATATTAATTTAATTGTATTTAATTAACATACCTTTATAGTATAGTTTTTCTAAATGTTCTTCTCAGTATTTGATTAAAATAATTATGTTTTGAGAAACCACATCTGCTACGAAAATTTATAGCATCGAGAGAAGGCGTTCATTCCTTTGATTTGATCTCATAATCTTCGAGACTTGTAAGCTTGTGACTAAATCAACGGGGTACATTTACATCAGTAAATAAATTATAACAGCAAAATTTTGTACAACATTACTTCCTACAAAGTAATTTTTTTTATATATGACATGACGATTTAAATAAAAACCTTATTTCTTACAAAAGTTGCGTGCTCTTTTGTAATTATTTCGAAATTCAGTAAGCAATCAAAAAGAGACGTAGAAGATTATTGTTGTTTTTTTTTTCTTTTATTTTTATGGCATTGGCTGGCGGACGAGCATATAGGCCACCTGATGGTAAGTGGTCACCACCGCCCATAGACAAAATGGCTGTCAGAAATATTAACCATTCCTTACATCACCTATGCGCCACCAACCTTGGGAACTAAGATGTTATGTCCCTTGTGCCTGTGGTTACACTGTGTTTATCGACTTATTCTAGAATCATTCTGGTAAGATATCGTAGAATCTCTAAGAACTGCTATATGCCAGACTCTAATTATATATAAAGCTAACGATATATCTATTTACGTTTTACTCAGAAATAGGTAGATTTATTTAAAACAAGATAAGATAAAAATACCGGAATTTCACGTGAAGTCTTTTTACATTCAAAGACGTTTTAAAGATCTAATCTAACCAATGAACGCGTGGTTTAGTGAATGACCAGTCGCGGAACGTGACAGTGTCATGATGGGAATTGTTCCATTCAATGTTTTTGAAACTAAATTTTCCTGTTATTGTCAGTAAGAAACAGGAAACAGAGCGTTTAGTTTTTGCTCGAAACACACAAAATATCTTGATCGCGGTAAAACAAAACTACGTAAAAGATTGATTGTCATTTGTGTGCGTACTTAACTTGAAATAACTGTATTACAATGAAATGTTATCCCTATATAATATATTTCAGTAATTTCTGAGTGTGAATATGTAATTATAGATTCCTGTTCTATCATATAAAATTAGTGATGATATTCCATTTGCTGCTAAACAAAATATTTTATAACGAATGCTAATTATTTCACAAGAGGTCATTGAATCGGTGACTGTAGTTGATATAAAGTATATTCAGACAACTGAAATCGTTTTCGATGTAGAAGTTGGTTGGCTAAAATCGGACCGTGTAAACTCCAAATAACGCAACACCAAAACCTTTTTATTGATGTTATGTGATAAAATGTCTATTGCAACGATTTAAATCGTTTTCGATTTAACAGTTCTGAGGTCCGAGGTGTCTGAGAATTTTGACAATAAATAATAAAAGTGTAATGCGTCTATGTTGATAATATTTTAATTTGAAATAGATAACAAATAACATTTTCAAAGGAATAAATAACATTGGAAAATAATTGTCAATTAAGAGTGTTCACTCGTGTATGGCTTTAATTGGCAGCGCGACTCTATAAGCTTCAGCTTTCAGTATTTTGGGAATATTTACCCTGTTCTGTACAATGTAACATGTACAGCTACGTGAGTAAGTGTTACATACATAATATATACGATACTGAAACTGACTATTTTTATTCCGGTTAGTATAAATGATGATTATGTACATGATTTTATAAGTTATATTACATGCATGATGTAAAATGTTTTTTTTTAAACGATTAAATAAAATTCTTACTTGGTGGTTGAGTTTTATTCAAGTCCCTCATCAGATATTCTACCGTCAATATTCAATTTTATTTTAGCCGTAATTTATTAGGCGGTGTGTTGAGGCGTGATGCGGTTGTGCCTTCTCGCCTGTACCAACACCTTGCTCATTACCTAACGCTTACTCTTAGCGCGGGTGTCATTTTGGCTGCCCATTATTTTGTGTAAAGAACGAAATATACGACCTTGAATGGAGCTTAGCATAAATAAAACTTAAGTTTAACGTTTAATAATACCCAACACAAAAGAGCAATAATTCTAAAATTCTTCTAAATTAAAGATTAACAAACATTTTTGTCCAGTCTTTATTTCACACAATAACTAGGCACGGTTTGTTTTGATTGGCGCGGTCCACCCAAAATGCTCTTCTAATTTTCTTTCTGACTTCTAGCGAGGTCAAAGCTATAGGTATGAGCTTTAGTGTAAATTGCAATATTCCATAATATAACATATGTCATTAAGACCTCCTGTTCTATATTAACCATATCATGAATGTGATGATAAAGTCATTAAATCATAATGAATATGTTTTATTTTGTTGATAAAATTTGAAACAATTTAAAAGTGGTCCAAAAATTTCGAAAACTAGTCAAGCAAGACTCTGGCTTTAAACAATGGTGCTCGCTTTCGATAAGCCGATGAAAGTATTCCTCATAATATACTTCAAACGACGGCCCAAATAAATCCGTATTCAAGGCTTTAGTCCGAATTGTGTACACAGTATACATATATGTTTCATTTTAACGGATCGCTTTTTCGACGAAGAATTTCCCGAAACAACATACTGATTTGCTTTTATTTTGTCAATATAGCAGATTATTACTTTATGGATTTCTTGGTACATCAAATATCAACAATGAATTACTAAGAAATGTTGACTTGTCCAGTTATACGATAAAATGGGTCGTTGGTAGATAATGACATAAGAAGCTTTCATCATTACAAGTATAATTTGCAAGTATAATTTTCATCGATTTATCTTTCATACAACGGTGTCATTGCTTGCTACAAAGGAATACTTTTGAATATGTCATAAGTTACGCTGTCAATCTATACTAATATAATAAATGCGAAAATAACTCTGTCTGGTACCTCTTTAGGCTTAAACTACTGAACCGATTTAGATTAAATTTGATAGAATAGTTTGAGTCCCGGGGAAGGACACAGGCTACATTTTTTATTCATCTTTCGAGCGGAAGGGTTTATATGCTAAATGTTTAATAAATTTCGTACGAGTAAAGCCGCAGTTTTAGCCAGTTTTTTATAACTGAAATGCCGTGACGACTAACGGCTTGACACTTTAGTAAAACGCCATGTCCTATTTCACCGAACTTTATTTCACAAGTTTTATGACTTTTGTATTGACAAAAGACTTAATAAAGAAAAAAGACTTAAATGAAGTATAAAACAAATGAAAATAGGCCTTAATTAAAGGACCACAACATATCGAATTCTATACATAGAGTTGAGAAATAGCAAATAATTATTTCAGCAACTACATCTGAATAACAAAAAAATTACTAATAAAACCTGTCTAGATATGTTAACTTCGAAGAAATCGGCAAGAATATTCACGTACATACATGTATATTCGAATGCTAATAGAGAACAAACAGAATTAACTTTTCCTGTATTTGTATTATTTGAAAAGCAATTTCATATAAATATCCGATGTTTTGAGAAATATTTCGTCGAATTTATAACAGAAATGTTTGGCTCGTTTGCTAAGTCCCTAATTGACGTATAAATATCTTAATTTTAGTGGAAAACGTTTAGGTGAGGCTAATCTGTGTCTGATTTGGTGACAACAAACACTATTATTGAATAAATGTCACGATCAGCTTATCAACACGATATTTCCTAACACATAGACTGACATATTGTTAATCGATGCTTTCCATTAAATACGACAGTTAATATTTATTGGAAGGCATCGATTAACAATCTATTATGTCCGAAATATCCAATAATAAAGTAAAATTTCATGATGTTGTAAATTAAAAAAAAAACACTTAGATTTTATAAATAATATTATTATTAAATTAACATCGAAGATGTCATTATTATATAGTCTGTGTTATAAAATGATACAAATTATTTTAGGAAATAAAACTTCTATCACAAGTCGAATTACGATTAAAAACGGTACTATTTGTTAATTTTTCTATTTAAAACAAAATAAATATTGTTTAAAAATTTTAATTTTGCCATTTTTACAAAAAAATTTGGGGATTTCTCTCCGTAATGACAATAATGTCAATCAACACAATATCCGCTCTCGTAATAGCCATACTGGTTATGCAAGAAATCAAAGCTATTCAAGGTTTTCCCTTAGAATTACATCACTACGTATTTAGTTTTAATACAAATCGCCGGGGAAACGAGATGGTAATATAAGAAACGTGAAATACCCATATGTGCAGACAACTGGGTAATTTTGACTAGTCGTATTATATAAGAAAATATATTATTGTTATTAATTAGCTTTCAAAGATATTACATATTTTTGTATTCACGTTTGAAATTAATGTAAATAGAGTTTTGAGTTCGTTTAACACAATACAGATGTATATGTATATATGTATATATATACACTTTGTCACGGCTCGCACAGCCACAAAGGGTACCATTGAAAATCAGCGTTGGGTTCTAACCAAACATAAAAGCTGAATGGTACACCTTTTCGGGACACATTTTTGGACACAATTGTGTTTCAGTATTTATAAAAATTTGTTCTTTTTTTTAATTTTTTTTTTACTTCTTTTTTGTTGTTTTATTAGTTAACTAATTAATATTAACTAATTAATGTTTAATTTACTTTTGTTTTTATTTTTTTTTATTTTTTATGTTTCTAATGTACGTTTGTCCTGAATAAACGTTTTCTTATTCTTATTCTAGATGCTTAATATACAAAGAGATATCCCACAGCTGGGCATGAACCCTATTTCTAAAAGATATCCTTACGAATATTCTAGACACTTATCCGCTGCCGATGTAGAATATGGTCGAATTTCATCCGAAACAAGCAACAATTACGGGAGTAAATTGGATTACTCAGAATTAGTTTACCTAAACGTCGATGTTTAAGTTTCAGTTCGTGTTCCGTTTCGAAGAGTAAATGAGCCAGTGTAGTTATTCAGGGGACTTACTTTCCAACGTTGGCAAATCATTGATTGTAAGGAATGTTAAATATATCCTACAGTTTCGATATCCAGGTTATGTTGACATTTACCATCATGTGTATTTCTTATCTATCAGTCTGTATTAAAGTAAAATATTATCAAACCGAGATTTTATTACAGTACCAACAAATAAATAGGTCTAAATCCTGGATAAAAGAGAAACAAGTATCAAGAGTAACTACTGAGTTTCTTGCCGGTTCTTCTCGGTAGAATCTACATTCCGAACCGGTGGTAGCTTTACTTTAAATAGTTTGTTAAATGACGATTCAAAAGTGCTTGTAAAAGCCGACTTGAATAAAGTATACTTTTATTTGATTTGATTTGAACAGTCGACAATTGTTTTAAATGAACATGTGAAGTGAAATCACGATATCAAGGAAACCCATTAAAATATTGTATAAAAACAACTGTCATAACAATAAGGAAGAGATATAAAATAAATCACCGACCACGACTCGACATATCCGCTACGTATAAGGTAATTTGGAAAAAGATTTTCTCACTGAATTTATCGAACTGTTTTAGGTAATTTGAAACATTATCCTGTCTTCCGTCATTGTTTCCTTGCCGTGTTGATTCATTGTGTAACGAATGATGTTGATATATTGTTAATCGTTGTAATTGAATTGAAGGAACTTCCTTGAAACTGTTTTCCGGTTGGTTAAGGAATTAATACACAATTATAGTGATATTACGTGATAGTTTATCTAAATTGAAAATATTCACAAATTACCTGATCGATGTTAAATAAATTGAGAATTTATATGTAAACACCAGTGCTACCTCCATGGTGGTGTTTTTCATACTATCTTACTAAACTACTCGGAAAAGACACTCTGGAAAAACCCAAGTAAAATTTCCGTTCCGAAAACTATATAAATCCATGCTATTTTTAAAGGCAAATCAAGAATATTGGTTTTACATCCAAAACAAACAGACGGTATAGTTTGCTTCTCAGCTGCATCGTATGATGATTTAATGGATCCAACGGCGTATCCGAGTCAGTATAGCTATTCTATAAGAATAAACTCGAAAGTCACACCATCGTGAAATATCAGAAAGCGAATGCATAATTGACTATAGTAATTAAAGCATTAAAAGGAATTTCAAAAGCATTTCGAGTGAGATTCGAAGTGATTTATTATATAACTCAGTATAAACATATCTGTTTAAGAATACCAAATATTGTAATTTACAGAAGTGCCGAAGTGAGTTCGAAAACGAAAGTAAATTCGGATTCGATCGTAATTTTTCCAGAATAATAAGGACCGTAGCCTACTGGCTAAATTAAATAAAAAAAAATCATTGACTAGAGAGTTTACGTAAGAATAACACTTTGAACGAGTCAATTGTACGATGTTGATGATTGACGTATACATATGTATCGTATCAGCGCGTCATTTCATTTATCGAACCACAAAAACGTAGAGGTAAGACCATATTTATTTGCTGAAAAGATTGACTTATTGAATGGGTTGAATAAACTAAACGATTCACGTATACATACGTCACGTCTGTGTACATGCAAGATACGACTAAGTATATTTATTAATTAACGTACGCTAAAAATAATGACAAAGACATTATTATCGCCACTAGAGTTTGAAGAATGTAAGAGTTTAACGATATCACGTTATCAAATTTAGTTTTCAACAATATTTAATGATTCTGTGAATAAAATCTTAGGCTTTGAACCTAATTAGGTTCGAATTCATCCGCTCGAACTTACCGTCCGATCGAATTAATATGCGTGATTAGTTCCGTTTATGCTGTGTTGGTTGTCAGTCAGTTCGGAATTTTACAGGTATGATGCGGAAAAAAATAAAATTATAATTTCTAAGCTTGAAAATAAACAACAATTCAATTGCGCATAAATATTCCAAGAAAAAACAACAACTCGAGTCCTTTGGCGATAATATTTACTCTGTTAATTCCAAATGGAATTAAAGGAATTTGAACGCCGTTTTAAACTTAGACTACCAGCGATCTCTCGTAAAGGTTAGATCAATAAAATTAATAAAGGAGAAAGACATGTACTCTTTCTGCTAAAGTGTAATGTCGCAGAAGGAGGTCGCGGAGCGGGAGCGTGAGGAGAGTGCCTCTGGTGACTCAACCACATACGGGGAGTATATGTATATATACAAATATATATGCTTCACGCGAGGGAAACGTGTAAGAGCATTTTTCCAGCGAAAAAAATCACACAAGACTAATTGAAAATAAAATACACACGAGTACAGAACAATCTAATGTTATTTAATCCAACGAGTTTCTAATGGCGGTACAAAATGAGATCGGGTGATAATATAAATTTAACGGTATTCTCAGTTCTTAAAGGCGGTTAAATCACTCTGTTAAATACTGATATTAATAGGTGAAATAGCTAGCTATCCGTTCTGACTTTGATCGGGGAAAATACACCTAAAGGTTTTTCCTTATTCAGCTATAAAAAAATGTATTTCCAGAAATCCTTTCTTAGCGGAGGCCTTATTGCTTATTCTTATTTTCTCCTTACAAAATACAATTAAATATGACATTTCACATAACGATGTGTATTTTCCAGAATAACAAAACAAGTCAAGAAAGTTATTCGGAAATTCGAACGGTTAACTAAGATGCCAATTCATAGTAATCCGTTTATAGAAAGCCGAAGGGTTCGCGGAATATCGCACAATACTGCGCTGACTTGCGAGAAACATTGCCTTCTTAGTAGTGACAGCACAACGCGCGCCTAGCCTATTTTCATTAGGCAGCTATGTTACGAAAATCCTTCTTGGTTTCAGTACGTGACATGCGTGACACTTTTGGCTGATTAATATTAAAATACTGAAATAACGTATGAAACTAATCACGATTAAAAGTAACTTAAAATAAAGTCGATGCTAAATATACAATAACATAAAAATAGAAAACAAATGCATATTTCTCATTTTTATGTTCCTTTTTTCGTGAAAACCAAGAGATGAGTCTCGAATTTATACTATGTTTTACTGTGTTACCTGAGTCGCGGTTCAATCACTTTGGCCACCATTGGTGTCTAACTAAATTTAAAGTCGTATTATATTATAACTATAGGTACTAATAGAAAATACGTAGGGGAAGTATGGACAAAATGATATGGTGTTTTGTTTTTAATCATATTGTTTTATTTAATGGTATTATAATCAGTCTCAATCGTTTTTATTCATCTTAGGTTTATTGACTATCAGTAATACATACAGTCTTTTAATTAAGTAGGAACTATAATAAAATATATATAAAGAAAAAATATAACTAATCACAAAAACCATGTTGTCCATATAGTAAGGACATAATGACATACTAATTTTTAAGAACAGAAGAACAGAGTTCACCAATAAATCGTTGGAACATCAGCACATAACGCATGAGCCCAAAGGAAACAAGAAATACATCGAAAGAAGCCTTCAAGCCATCCTTGTCCAGCACGTTTCCTGTCCTTGTTGAAAAAATGATAGAAAGCATTTTTTTCAGCTAGTTCAAAGTCAAGCTCTTGGAGTGATGTACACCTCAAACCAAAAAGTCGTGTTTCTTTTTGTGTTCTACTAACTCCTGTTCAATTTCAAAATGTTTTCTTGAATCTTCCTAATCCTTTAGAGTTACAATTCAAGGTTTTGTTTATATTGAGTGCATGTTTTCTAAACGTCACCTGAGGAAAACCAAATGTTTTTGCGGCCAATTCCCATCTCAATTTTTTCTGCTTCCATGCTCCAATAGCCATACTCATGGATTCTTGGCTCTAAGACTGCCGATTAGTTTTTCTTTCGAAATTTCGCGGCAGGTCACCTAAACAAAACAATAAGTGTTAATTATCAGAAACTCTACGGACAAAATGACATGGTATGACATGGTATGTCATTTTGTCCATTGTATATGAATGTCATTTTGTCCAATTGTAAACAAAAATACTTCCATGAAACAACTAATGATTGCAATTAAGTTAATCGAAATCATGGAGTACTGGCAGAGTTCATTGATTTTAATAAAAATAATTACAAATAACTTACCTGAAAATATGAGGAAACCATCTATAAAATAAACTTTTAAAGGAGCGAAACACATTAGAATTGTTTACTGTGACCCGACTGTGACAATGGCGCTCAGTCGCGGAGATGTAACTAAAACCCGCCAATTTTTAAATAAGGTGACTATGTCATTTTGTCCATACATGTAATTTTATCCGTACTTCCGTTATATACAAATCGGTAGGGTAATATATATTATTGCTTATTAGCTTTCTTTGTTTGTATAGCTCGAAAGTATAAATTAATGGACATAGAATATTATATGGTATTTACCATATTTACTATTTTACGTAACTCATGAGAAATTCTACCTCCAAACAGCAACATTTAATATTGTTATGTTCCGGTTTGAAGAGAGTGAATCAGAGTAACTACAGGTACAAGGGATATAACACCTTAGCTTACCATTTATGATGAAATGAATGATAATTTTATATGATAGTACCAATGACTACAGACGGAGTTGACCCCTTACCATTAGACATTTGTTCGTACACTCAACTATATAATAAAAAATGGTTATTGACACAACTTATTGCATTAAAAATGACGGTAGTTAATTTGACTTGTTTAATAACTGGACATCCTCAATTATTTCTCATTCACCTACAAACACAATATCGCCAATCACGTACACATATATAAATATAAAATAAATGTGGTGACTTCGATACACTTCTTACACGTGATGCAATGTGTTGCGTACAGTACATAGACATATGAATATGATGAGACCGTCTTTAAGCTGTAACTTATTAATGTTTTTAGAAGGCGATACGATGAAGACGTTAACTTTGTATGTTAATAAAACTGGCATTTGCGTTCATATGCAAGAAGGCGGCAGGTTTTTATCACCAAGGTTGATTAGTTGATGTATGTTTTGTTTTGTTGGTGTTTCGTTGGATATTGGTAATAATTTCAAATTTTTCCAATACAATAAATAAAATATTTTTCAATGTGAACTTTTCGTTCAGCAATTTTCGCTAGCAGCCTCTACCTTCTTCATAAGTTAAAGTTAATAATTTTGTATGAAAATATAAGACTATTCGATTTCTGATAATATAAATATATTTCTTATAGAAATACTATACAACAATAAACATATTAATTTTAAAAAAATAATATTCATACACAATATGATTTCAAGAACAAAAATACATTTCATACTAATCATTAGTAAGCCTCTACCCATATTTATATTCTGTATTTAATTACGAAAATTAATGCGAATATTTAATTACTCACTTCTAACAAAGATATTTCCACAAAAGAGGATTACGTACATTTTAATTAATTGTAATACACATTATATTAAATAGCTATCGCCACTGAACGCGCTCGTAAAGTAGGCTTCGACAAATATAATCATTCAAATTGAATAATAAAATATTTACAATTACGCTGAAACTAATAACGAGGTTCCGTGAAAAGCTTGCGAGCAATGAACGGGAAAAAACAGGCGATTATCGAATTATTTGCTTGATTTATTTCACTATAAGGCTAAGAACTCATCATATTATTTTCGGCCGCGACTTGTGGTTTTGCGGAGACACATTATCGTTGTAAAAATATTTAGATATTTTAAAGCCAAGACTCTTTTAAGTGTTTTAATAACGTGTATACATTCGACAAATCAGTAGGAGCCTGGGGTTTGGAACTGGATCTTGGGTTTGAATTTTTTTCGGTAATGTCGAATTAACCATCTCATAATGCCCCGCACAGTCGCCTTGAGAAAGATCAACCTCTTCGTCATCATTATATAAGGAACATAACCTTATGAGTATGAGTAAATAGTAAAGGAAAATTTATTCACTTGTAACATTGTACTGTATTGCACTGAATAAAAAATGAAAATGATCAGATTATGTCACTGTTTCTGCCGTACTTCTATCCAAGACTCATGTAAAATAATATATTAAAAACAATTACTCCCAAAGAATGACCTCTATATGTGGTATACCCATACAAGTATCATTATTTGGACATGGGTAAAAAAGATATAGCTTTACTATGTTTCAGAATAACATCCTACACGTAGGTCGAGGGCGACAAAGTGACGTTAAAACTCGTAAAAAAAATTATGCAAAAATAAGCCGAAGGTTCTCTTAGTCTATTATTACTTAGTATTAAAATATAGATAAAAAAAGTTGTGGCAGATAACTTACGAAAAAAAAAGCTAACAACAAATTCAGAGTGTACTTTGCATATTTATTTCTATTACTCCTATTTTTTATTTATTTGAGAGAAGATGAAGAAATACTGTATAATTGTATATGATATAGATTCATAGTTTTGTTAAGTTTTTCCGGTAACTAGTACCGAGAATTAATGAAAGTAATTTAAATCAAAGTCATTTCACGTATATCGTAGCATAACTACAAATATTTTAAACTAGATCTCGATACCACGGTACATCGTTAACAAAGACTATCATTATACGTTTCCTAATTAGATAAATAGCTTTTACAACGTTAAAGTTTTATATTGTATCCACGTATTTCAACTTTCAAATAGTAATTGAGACGCATTTCAATATAATGTGATTATTCATTTGTATAATTTACGCTTTCCAATTTTAAGCTACATTGCGGAAAATTTATTGTGTATTGTAGGTATATTTATTTCGAAATAAAATGAATAAAATAAAGCAAACAATTTATGTTTAAAATACATAATACAATTAAATAGATGTTAATGAGAGTATAAATTTTAAGAAAGTTAGTTTGACGTTTCGAAATTTCTATTATTTATTATGGTGACTGTCTCGATCCTAGGAAAAAATCTAATGACAGTTCTCAAAGCTAGCAATATAATTATATGAACTGAGGTTTCACAGCAAATATAATGTCGTAAATATTAATAAATATTAAAATCACATGGTTGAATATAAATTTATCGAATTTTTCGATTAATTGTTAATTGATTTTAAGATTAATCGATATTACAAAGTCTGCCAACTGGCAATGTCACCAGGCAGTGAGACTTTCATCGTCATCCCAGTTCTCCTAACATTGGTTCGAAACCAAGTTCCACTAATTAATTAAAACTAAGAAAACAACAACAATGCGCATTTCATTTTTATTGAGTGGACATAATTTATTTACATATATATACGTGTTTAGTTTGTAAACACAACTATTCTAAGAAATGTAATTATCTTTTATTTTGATCACGAGTGCGCGCCGGCGCCGCGCGACGTTCGCGACGCAATTACGCGTATTTCGTTTTGCGTAACTATTCCAACGCTTTGGTGATTCATTGGCGTACAATATGAATTATAATTAAAACGCAAGGAAAGCTATGGCTAATGCGCAGAAATTATAAACTAAAATACATTAACATTTCTATTTACGCACGTATAATGCGGCCATGTTAAAATGACTCGTCATTAGAATAATAAACGATAATTTGTTTTCACTTCGTAATAATTATTCACGTGTCATGTTTAAATTACGCCAAAGATAAATCTATTTTATAGTGCTATTATTTCCGTGGAATATTTAGGGGCTTTAAAATAGTATTAATTTTAATAGATACATAATAATCACGTAGGCATATCTGTTTTCTGTAACAGTAAAGTATTATTCAAATGATAAATACCATTCAGTTTTCAAATCGTATTAGTTAATTTTGTTTTTTCTGAACAATGTAGGCAAGTAATAAAATAATTAAAACTTATTATTCGAATTTTTCAAATAAATTATTTTATTAACAAAACTTTTAAACTAACGACCGTGACGCCTTCATAATACAAATAGTATGTGTTTTTTATTAGTCATGTAACTGATTTTTATATCTACGAAGTTGTTTATCGTTTGCTGGAAATCTTAAATTTTAGTACCTAAACAGTAAATAAGTCTGGGCAAATATTACACAGTAAATATTACGTATATATACTCTAAAATAATTCGAAGCAGCATAAATAATCACATAGATACTAGCTTTAACCAAACTTCATTATCACTAGTAAGTATTATGAGTATCTTTGGTTTTTTCTATGCTAAATATGTTACAATTTTTTAAAAAAATGTAATCATGTACTTTTTCAAATTTCAATTATATATCAGTGAGTGTTACGATGGCTATGTTTTGATTTCATAGTGTAAAATATATAATACATAAATAATTACGCAATTTATATAACGAATTTTGTTACTTTCTTTCTACTAAACTGAAGCTAAAGAAACTTTACATTCGCTCTGATTATATTATTCGCAAATAATTTTAGATTCTAGTTTTACGAGTTTCGTTTTACTAATATTTCTAGACTGATTAAAGGATTCCGAGGTAGACGTATCACGTAGAAAAAGGAGATAAAGATAACTTTTATTATACAGAAATAAATAATCCCGATATTAAATTTGTCTTACCTTGATTAATTTTGTTCTTTTCATTTTCCAAAAATCCATTATAATAAAGTATAGAGAATAACGTTTAAAATAAGAATATTTTATTTAAATAGTATTTTACAAGCACTTTTGAATCGTCATTTTACAAGAATAGTTTCAATTAAATGTAAAACTACTCCATTCCGAATCGATAGTACTCGATTCGGAATGGAGTACGTACATGGAATCTTCCAAAAAAACTTGCAACAAACTCATTAGTATCTCTTTTCCACCAATTAAATAATGTAGGTATGTTAATTTGGGCATTATGTTGTCATTTTTATTATCAGTATTACGATTCCGTAACGATTTTATTTGTTTTTTTATTGAACTCAAGAAATGTTGACAACCGAGTTAAGGTTATACGGCATTTCGATAAATTTGTGTTCTGCGATTATTATCGATATTGTTCTTACAGAATAACTATACAGTTAGAAAAAAATATCGCGATATGTTAATATCTTTTATACTTACACTGATTTGATGTATTTAAAGATTTCATTGACTGAAGATTAAATGAGAATAACATATATTTACATGATACGTCGTTTCTATTGCTGCTAAAATTATCCCTCATACGCTGAATAATGAATGAAACATTACAACAGACTCGTTTTAATTTTTACGTTAGTCACAAAGTTCGCGAGCTATTTCAGAGGGTTGTGACGTCAGAGAACGTCAGCTTCGCATCGAAGGTCAGCGGAAGATGGTCACGAGGTCAGAACTGGGGAAATGGCTGCCATAAACAATAGCACGATGATGTGTCCTGTTCCGAGATTAGACTTCCTTGTTATAAAATAAAACAGTAGCTACCACGAAGTTTGCATATTGCATATTCAAAAAAATTAAAGTGTGGGTAAACTAATTTTAAGTCCAGACATACGTTTTAAAACATAAATATACCTAAATAGGTGTTAAAAGTAATATTTGATCTGTACTCATAGTAAGCTATTTAAAAACAGTTTTTATTTCTATTTTATAAAAAATAGTTTACTAATTTTCATAGTCACCGGCAACAAAAGCGTGAACGAATTTCCAGAAAAAATTGTTAAAATTCTCGTTCGTTGATTTTATATTCCTCAGAAAACTTTAAATCGACTCCATTTCTAGATATTGGATGAGCCAGGATTTCATACTAGAGCAAGCCTCACATGGATGTCAAATACATGGTGTCAATATAAATTTATTTTCACTTTATGCCATAGTTTTTCATAAGAATAGAATTTGGTGTAGTTATTACAGTTTTTGTAAACAATTGCTAAGATAAATAAAGACAACAAATCCGGATCAGGATCAGACTTTCACATCGTTAGGGAGCGCGTATACCGTCGAGTTAATTAGGCTATGACATAAGAATAACAGTATTTTTTAAACTACTAAATTCCACAATCGCTCTACGGGCGTCTAAAAGTCTATATGTTGCCAAAGTACATTGTTAAAAAGTAAAAATTTTGTTTCCTTATTATACAAATTAAATATGTATGTAAAAATTGGAAAATCAAACCGAAAGGTCGCACTTTCGGTCGGTTTTCATCTACAGATTAAATGAAGATGCACACCCGATCAGACCTTTCATAAATACCATAATAATTATATTTTAGTTATTTGAAACAGCCTGGAGGCGATCATTTCATTCCCAAGGTGTGCAGTCAACTAAAAAGTCATTAGTGTTTTAATATCCTTTAGCACACAATCGCTCTTTAACGATTCTTTTGAATTTTATTATTGAATAATTTTGAACGTTTTCCGGGATCCTGTTGTAAAAACGTATACATTGCCCCAAAAAAGAGTTACTAACCCAGTGTAATCGGGTACTTGGAGTAACAAGTTATTCTTGTTCCTAGTGTTAATAGAATGTACGTCACAATTTCTGGGAAAATCATTTATATTTTTGCGTACATACATAACATTATCAAAAACAAATTGAGAAACGACAGTAATTATTTTAATTTCTTTAAATTTACCTCTTAACGAATCTTTTAGGCCCAGGTTATAAATTGCACGAATAGCCCTCTTCTGCAGTACAAAAATGGTATTAATATCAGCTGCATTACCCCAAAGTAGGATGCCATACGACATTATACTGTGGAAATAACTGAAATACACAAGGCGAGCCGTACCCACATCAGTCAAAAGTCTAATTTTTTTTACCGCATATGCTGCAGAGCTGTGTCTATTCGCCAATTTATTTATATGGGGGCCCATTGGAGCTTAGAGTCTATTGTCATACCAAGGAACTCTGTTGATTCTTAAACATCTAATGCTTCCCCGTTTAAAAGTACACTCGTTTTGACACATCTTACATTGGGAGTAGTGAATTTAATACATTTTGTCTTTTTACTATTTAACATTAAATTATTAACACTAAACCAATTTACTATTTCAGAGAGAGCATTGTTCACATCGTCATATATTGAAAGACGTCTTTTTATTTTAAAAATTAAAGAAGTATCATCAGCAAACAATATCTCGAGTTTATCACCTAAGAGATGTGGCAGGTCATTTATATAAACAAGGAAGAGAAATGGTCCAAGAATTGATCCTTGAGGGACCCCCACAGTAATTGGAGACCCGGGAGATCTCTTTCCATTTACATCAACCCTCTGAATCCGATTGCTCAGATACGAAATCAGAAGAATAAGTGCAGTGTCCCTAATTCCATAATGACGTAGCTTCCTGACTAAAGTTTCGTGTTGCACACAATCAAAGGTCTTAGATAAATCACAAAATATTCCGAAGGCATCCTGTGAATAAAAATGATATTAAAGTATTTTAAATAAAAAACTTTTCATAAGTGAAATATATGCTAGCTTTTTTTTTATTCTATATATATATATATATATATATATATATTGTTTAATTATTTTTACAAGCGCTTTTAGTCAACTTAAATCTTGATTTGAAATTTATTCAAAGAGTGATATTAAAAAATTAAGACAAGAAAGGCACTAGATTTACATATATACATATACAATACTTAGTATTATAAGGTTGAGTACCTACAATAAAGACTGTGATAAGACTGAGTCTACCTTCTGCTTCGACTTCCACATAAAGTTCCGACCCAGCGCTCACCCTAGTAGATAAGCGATTTGAAAATTCGTAGAAGCGTTGTGACAGTCAATTTGGTTATTTGGAACGCACTTCCTACAATTTGTCGTGGGAAGGACCGACGGATGTGACTGTTGTGAGACAGAAGTTTAACACCTTTTCGGTGAAATGTTTACCCGCTCTTTTCCTAAAAGTCTTCGTATAAATAATTCATTATATAAATAGCAGCGCCTTAAAAGATAATTATTAATAATATATAATATGTTTTGTGTGTCGTGTAGTGTGTAATGGCCGTCACAAAACTCCCGGTAGATATGAAACATCGAATTTCATGATTATTAAAGAGTAATTGTAATTTAAATAGATAAATATGAAGTTAAAAAGGGAGATTCTTAAATGAAATTAATATAATTATAGATTGTACACGCGCTACCAACACTTAGACGAGTAGAAAGCGCCGTTGAAACGGCAGACGACATAGAACAGCGCCATACCGTTTGCTGTCACGGCACACGAGTCGATTTTAAAATGTGCAAATAGATTTTTACTTGGTGGTCTGGCTTTGCGCAAGCCCATCTGGGTAGGTAGTAGGTACCACCCATTCATCATATTATATTTACCACTAAGCAGCAATACTTTGTGTTGTTGTTGTGTAATTACAGGCACAAGGGATACTTACTTAGTTCCCAAGATTGGTGGCGCTTGGAATATGTTAAAATTTACGGTGTTCATGTATATGGGCGGTTGTTACCTTTTACAATCCGGTGGCCCATATTCGCTTACCTATTTATTTAAAAAACGGTCTTTTACATAAACGAAGACTAAATACGTATAGTCAATATAACTATTGTACCGTACTATTAAAATCTTATATAATAGAGTAAAGCAATAATTAAGAACAATTTTCACAGAAATCAAAATGTTATTTACCGCTGAATTAGTACGGTGAATGCGTAGCGTTCTCGTTCATGGAAGCGCGCCGGAAACACTGCAATTTACCCGCCTTTCAACTGCACATGCTATCCTATAATATACAATTCATAACAAAATATGAACGTAATAGCAAACATTTTTCCATTTGCAATTTGTTAACGCACGATTCAATTGTGTTATTAAATTAATTCCGTTATCGTTAAAAGTTGAGCAAGTACTTGGTTGTAGCGCTTTGTGCAAGCCTGGCTGGTTGGTACCACCCACTCATCAGATATTCTATCACCAAACAGCAATGATTAATATTGTTTGGTAAGTGAGGCAGTGTAACAAGGACATAACATCTTAGTTCCCAAAGTTCGTGGCGCATTGGCGATGTAAGTAGACGTTAATATTTTTTACAGCACCAATGTCATGGGGAGTGGTGACCACTTTTGGTAAGTGGTAGGTGTGCTGTTTGTCCGTCCGTCTACCTATGACATAAAAATAATTTAATAGTCATTTGCTGCTGGTTAGAATTAATATCATGATTTTTTTTACGAAATCCTTTTTATGATTTACCAAATAATAAATTAGAAGAAATCAAAGACACTGATATAATATATGAATTTATTTCACAGTCCAAAAGGTATGAAAAAGCCATAATAACCAAAAATAACAGCTCCGATTAAGACGAGTAATACCGCAAACAATACAAGTGTTAAAATTTTCTACGTCGATAACATCACAAGATGGCGGAAACTGAAAAGGAAACAATTCGAGTAAACTTTAAGTAAACTATGTTACACTTCAACAGACTTTGGTAACATTAATTTATGTAATAATATTAAGTTGCCTTCAAAAATAGATACAATATTGAGTAAATGGTGACGCGTTCTGATAAATGTGGGAAAATGGACACGAATAACCTCTGACAAGATGGTTTGATGGTTGGTTAGATGTTTGCTTCACCGCCGAGCACGAGATGAATTATAAACACAAATTAAGCACATGCAAAATCAGTGACGCTTTCTGGCGTTTCATATGTTTTGACCTATTTCGGCTCTTTCATTTTTATCGCCCAATTTAGGGGAAACAATCTTTTTTTATGTTATAGGTAGGCAGACGATCAAATGAGCCAACTGCCAAAAGCGCCATAGACAATGGCGCTAGAAGAAATATTAATAATTTCTTACATCATTTATGCACTAAAAACTTTGGGAACTAAGATGTTATGTCCCTTGTACCTGTACACTGGCTCACTCACCCTTCAAACCGGAATACAATAATACTGAGTACTGCTGTTTGGCGGTGGAATATCTGATGAGTGGGTGGTACCTACCCAGATGGGCTTGCACAAAGCCCTACAACCAAGTACATTGTATTTACCTACTATATTCCAATATTGCATTATTCAAAATATAATTTAATCTCGTTACGTTTGTTTCGAACAATATTATCAACATTGTAAATTAATTTCGTTTTGAAATTTTATGAATATTAACAGAATTTCACCTAATCAATACAAAAGATTACTAACTAGTAAATAAATGGTACACTATTACATTATTAAAGCCCGCAATCCATGTTACAAGTTTTTTTACTTTTATCTGTAACATCTCAACTACCTCAAGATTTAAATCTTCGGTTAGGTAATCAGGACTTGCCCTTTATAAGTCAGTCATTTATGAGTCAATCATCTTTATTTTACAATTATTCTGAGATGTACCTGTTCAACAAGAGAGATTGCAGCAGGGCCCTGGCAGTTGTCCGCATGGCCCACACCCCCCAGTAGTTGGGTTACATGGTTGAAACGAATACAGGCAGTAGCCTCCGCCTTGAGGTCCGCCGACGAAGCCTCCGTAGTAAACAGGCATGGTTCGAACCAAATATTAAAACATTAACTGTAAAATTTGAGCTGATTACTAAAGTCTTTGAATAAAATTTAGAAATACTTTATATTGTCAAATTATATTATTCAACTTGTATGTGGCCAGCATTAAAACATCACACATACTAAAATCATAGGTTTATTTAATAATAATTATAATATCCTGTACGTGGTTCGAAATACAAAGTAATATAGCATTATTTTATTAATGCGAAATTAGACAACCTTTTTTGTATTCAATTTTGTGCTAATATTCTGCCTACAAATGCCACCGTTTTTAATTTTATTTGATATTTCTGTCTCTGTATTTAACGAACAAATACATAAGTACATAAAACCTTTTATCAAAGACATATTGTCTTGTTTTTTTTTTAAAGAAAATTGTCAATCAATTCTATCTTATTAGAAAATATACAAATAAAAAAATTAGGTGTGCTTATAAAAAATTAAACAAACGATTTATTATTCAAAACTACGTATAGGAGATGCCGTATCAATATGGTTGCTACCGCGACTTCAATATCGGAACCTTTGCTAGATGCCCTGGAGGATGTGATTGTCCTATGACAAGATACTGCATGCCCTGCGTTCAAGGTAGCTGTTGTTCACCCGTTGGTCCATGTTTTAACTACCATTAAAACTACGGAAATTCTTAGTGTCAGCAACCCTTTGGATTGTCTAAGATTGATAAGACGAACAATTCGTAGCATGTTTATTTGAGATGTTATTAAATTATAAAACGGTATTATTGTTTTTTTTTTTTATTTTAAACGAATCTGTTGCGTAACTCCATTAAGCCCAATTTAATTATTTTATTTAAATATAAAACATGTTATATCCTTATATGATAAATATTACTACATTAAGCTTAACCATAATGGGATTTAATTGCGTATAAAACGAAATCATAACCATTTTATAGAAATCATAGGAAATGCAAAGAGCGCAATTAGCGAATAACGCAGTCCTTAAAGCATGTGATATTCAATTACACGTCTAATGACTGTAGCTTATTTATTGATTCATGTTTTCACTGCAGCCTCAATATGAATATCAAATCAGAGCTCGTGTATTTAGACTGTAGTTGTGCCTGCGCTAGTCGAATTAAATTCTAATTTATAACGATGCATCTGGCTAGAATGATTATAAAAAGATCTATTATAATAAATAAACAGCTACTATATTTATTTAAAAATATTTAATTCTCTATTAGTATATTTAACATCAAAATGAGTATATTTTCATAGTATCTACAAAGTATAAAACGAAGTCGCTTCCCGCCGTCTAAACACTTTGATCTTTTAAACTATGCAACAGATTTTTATGCAGTTTTCATCAATAAACAGAGTGATTCAAAATTAATACATGTATAGTAGAGAAAAGTCAACTATATAAACTTTCCTAGCCGGAAATAACAATGATTTTTCTTTAATGTTTTTCTTCAATATAAAAGTTGTATATAGTCTAGACTATTTTATTTGCAATGTCATCTTTTATAGTAGTATCACAGTTTATTTTGATACAATGGTATGTGGAAAAACTATAAGTTAAAAGAGTCTTGTCAAACTAAGTAATCCGTCTACACTGATGACTGTGCCAATTCATACTTACTAGGACAAGGTTTTCAATTTCCAATCCTTTAAATAATAATTTTAGCGTTGTCGATTAATACATTTTCATTTTATGTTAAAAATACATTGATAATATTACTCAAATAAAGATTACATGATGATAAAAAAGCTTGATGTTGGTATTCGTTACTTGTCGTATAAGATGAATAATAATTTAATTAGCATACCCATGTAATTTAATCTGTGGAAAAGAGTAATTAATTACCGAGTTGCTCGCCGACTCTTCTCGCCAGAATCTACATTCCGAATAGGTAACTATAAATTGAATCTTATAAAATAGCAAGTCAAAATTATTTGTATTTACTATCACATATATATATAACTTGTTGTCGACCGCGGCTCCGAACGCGTTTTAGATGTGGGTTGTCAGGTGTTAGGCATAAAAACTAGCTTATGTCAATCATCAATCATCAAATTTCATCAAATTCATTGACAGACAGGCATACAGGGCTACTTTCACATTTATCATTAGAATAGATATGTACGCAAGTAAAACTAGTGTCAAATATCACGAACATCGAAAATAGAAAAAGTGGATGACAGTTTGAACAATACCAAAACCAACGCGAAAGCGTGAAATAGATATACATACTATACCCACTATTTATAAGCCTTCGTGCAACGCGCCAACTCTTCGCCCCACAGGATTCTATGAAATCGCTACCCCTGCAGTGCCAAACCTATGCGCATAAGTTACGGCGAAAGATATAAAAGGTCAAGGTATTGTTCATATTGTTAGGTAAATTGCAAAATGTAGGCTAAA
Organism: Vanessa tameamea; assembly: GCF_037043105.1. Classification (NCBI taxonomy): domain Eukaryota; kingdom Metazoa; phylum Arthropoda; class Insecta; order Lepidoptera; family Nymphalidae; genus Vanessa; species Vanessa tameamea. The sequence goes on from NC_087317.1 coordinate 10,662,051, forward strand.
TTTCCTCGAATTCCGGCCAAAGTTGAGCCGAACACATTAACTGATACATTTCATCGTTAAAACTAAATGATAACAAGACTTCGTAATTAAAGACCATTACAACCGAACAGTTTTATATTTGAGAGCATTCTCAGAATTTCAATTTGATAAATTAACAATAATAGCTCTTTGCATAAGATATACAAGGTTTATGTAAATTAAACCAATCAATGTTATAAACAACATTAATTGTGTAATTATATTTTAAGTGGTTAATGACTTATGATCAAAAAATATATAAAGATTAATAAAATCATTTTTAATATTGCCATGTAATCAAAACACGACGTATTCCAATTAAATTTAAATTATACACATTAACAAAAAAAAAAAGCATTTAAAAAAACTTAACTCAATTTTCACAGCGTCAACTCAATTAAATCGCGACACGAATATTTTAAGTGATGTTTTCCAAAATTTGGATATATCGTTTGTGCGATGTACGTTTAATTACTGTGAAATAAAATACTATATACACGGAAGGATATCGACAAATATCGACAAAATGCCGTTCGTAACTTCTTTTCTTGGACATAAGTCGAATGGACAAGATAGCATTCCCATGAAAATGCTGCGGACACGTGCTCAATGGAGTCTACTATTAACTGACACTTCCTTCTGTTATTAGACAAAACTAAAACTTGGCTTCACATGGAGTACTGCTTTCGCCCCTGGGCAAGAGTACCAGCCAAAGTACCAACTTCTTCCAGTTTAGTGAACCTAGGGCAGCTCGAGTTATTGACGATCAAGCTCTTTCCGACCTGAACGAACCATTTACGTAGATATTGGATCAATGTGCATCTTCTATAACATTTTGATTTTTATATATAACTAGTGACCCGCCCCGGCTTCGTACGGGTGCAATGCTGACGCTAAATATAATACAGAATGTCTTACACATTTTTTCAGTCATTGACAATACAAACCGCTATGTCCCTTCGTTTTAAATCTGTAATATCTTCGAAAATAATCATTTAAATTACATGCTGTACAGGACCATATTGATCTATATTAAATTTACAGTGTATTTAAGGTTAATTGGATTAGAATTAATGCTGTATTGCTTAAAATCGCTTCGAAAATAAGCCATTATTTTTCGTAAAAAGTAAAGGATACAAAATTGTTATTGTGGGTTATCCCTAAATGATAGACATATAGCATCTCGGACTTTTTTTAAAACCGCAATTAATTAATAAAACGCAGCGAAACCCGTTGTGTAATTTTAAAGGTCTAAGCATACATAGGGACAGACAGCGGTAAGCGAGTTTGTTTTATATTGTGTAATGATTGCTTGGATTAATCCTGGCCGCTCAATTTCATATTCGGACATCGCGATAGTATTCCATATTTCATCAAAAACAGTGCGATTTCTGTGCATTTTGCCCGATACCATAAATAATAATAATAATTCCATACTTATAAAATAATATATTTTATTATTATCAAAATATAATGTTTTTATTAATAATTCGTTTTTTTAATAATAAATTATAATAACATTGCTTCACTTCCCGTAGTTCCTGTTGTTATCTGATTGAAACGTGACGTCGCTAAAATGAACGCTTCCGCCAACGCACCTTGCACCGTGTCTTTGACAGGCACGTGCGATTACTCCGATATATTTGAATAACGTTTGAATATTAAATACTACAAAGTTCAAAATTATAAAACAATACAAGACAATTTATTCGATACAGTACGTATGTTGTATGTATGTAAGTATGTATTTTAATTTGTTGTTGTATGTATGTTAACTCGTTAGTTTAAACTATGACTAGCATGAACCCGAGCCCCAGGCTTCTCAGTGGATTTTGGAAGCTGTTCGCCTTGCGCCTTGACTTTCTATGACTAATCGTATACGATTTCCATAAGGTTCCCATTAGATTATAAGGGTGAAGCCATAGTCAAGCATTTGCGCACACTACTCCTCAATAATGATTGAATTGAATGACAACTGTGATTTCAACTGCCTTCTAGTAGCGATTAAAATCGAAAGCGACGTTCTGATCTTGACAGAATGCTGGCTTAATAACCTTACATCAATACCTACTCTGGCCGGATATACAGTTCACCATACAATAAATGTACTGAATAATAATGACGGAATAGTTATTTACATCTGAGAATTACCATCACGGAACCGCAATTCACTGACTCTAGCTGCATCATATGCACTATCGAAAATAAAGTAGCAATAATTGCACTTTATAGATCGCCGTCAATCAAAACCATTGATAACTTTCTCGATAGCTTACACAACGTTTTGGTCAAGTTTAAAAATTTTAACACCATCGCAGTGATTGGAGACGTCAATATAAATATTTGTCCCAACGGCACAGATGTTCGTTCTCACCAGTATCTTAACCTAGCGGCTTCCCACGGTCTTTTACCAGCACATCAACTCCCAACTCGCCTAAACAACTGCTTGGATCACGTTTTATTGAAAACAAACAAATTAGCGTTATATTTAGTTCTTGATACCTCAGTCACCGATCATTCAGGTGGTCTATTAAGTCTAAAAAGTTGTAATCCAATTAAAGAACCTTACAAATTTCGCTTAGCTCGCCTCAATCTCTCAAATGCTATCAAAGACATCGAAAGTTGCGATTTTTCAAAAATTATGGCAATGAACGATCCTAACTACAAACGGACAAACTGATAAGCATTTTATCTTCCATTACAGCTTAAAACACAATCTATAGAACCATTCCTAGCAAAGCCAGAATTATAAAGCCCTGGATCACTCCGGGATTATTGAGATGCATACGAAATCGAGACCAAATGCACAAAAAAAACAAGGAAAGATCCTGAAAACCCTATTCTTAAAATTACATACCTACGCTATCGTAATTTTTGCAATAACTTACTTAAAAAATTAAAATTTCCATATGAAAAACAAGAATTTGTGAAAGATAATCCCAAAAAAATGTGGGTAACCATAAAAAACATTACTCATACTAAGCACAATTCAACTTCACCAACTGAACTCCTAACACTTTGTCACTCGCCCCAAAAATCTGTAGATTCTGTAAATTCATACTTCACACAGGTAGGCAAGAATCTCCTCAGAACTGTTTCCAATATTTCTTCAGGAAAACAATTACCACCTCGAACTCGTTGGTTTTACTGGGGACGGATGAAAAAGAAGTTGAGCGCATAATTAGGAAACTTTGTACCGATAGTTCTGCGGGTTGGGATGGAATCTCCTGTAAGCTATTATAATCCGCAAGTAACATACTTCTTCCATCAATTACACACATTTGCAATCTCTCTGTGTCTGCAGGAATATTCCCAAGAGCCCTAAAAAAGGCCTTAGTTCATCCTATCTACAAATCAGGTGACAGAGGCAGTGTCATATATTATCGCCCAATCTCGATACTTCCAGCGCTCTCCAAAATTCTGGAAAAAATACTATACAAAAACCTAAACAACTATGTAACAAATACAAACTTATATCACCATAACGGGTTTCGAAAGGGGTTATCCACCGATGATGCTGTTTCCAACTTACTTAACTGTGTCGTAGACAATATTGACAAAAAAATGAAGGGCCTAGGCATTTTCCTAGATCTCTCGAAGGCCTTTGACACTGTCTCTTGAACAGTCTTACCTTAAACGTCGAGAAAACCAAATCCACGACGTTTACCTCTCGCCCCTCTGCGCAACCGGCAGAACACACAATCACGGTCAAAGCACACCAATGCGACACACAAGACATAAATTGTACATGCCCTACCGTGACCAGAGTACCAGTGATAAGATATGTTGGACTGCAATTCGACGCCTGCCTATCGTGGAAAACACACCTTCAATCCCTTTCATCACGCATAAGAAAACTTATATTTGTGTTCAAAAAACTAAGACTATCGGCTCACATTGACACCTTAAATATAGTTTACAATGCACTCTGTGGATCAATTGTAGGGTATTGTATTACGGCCTGGGGAGGGACTGCAAAGTCAGCGATTATCAAGGTGGAGCGCGCCCAACGTGCTATCATCAAGGTTCTTATGGGAAAGCCTCGTCAATTATATATGGATTACAAAACCTTAAACAGTGAGGCAGCTTTACATTATCCGCATAATTATGCGTAAACACGCTGCTCTGCTGCCCCCAGAAACTAGTAGTTCCGTCCCAAGGAGAAGATCAATCCCCGCTTGTGAAAAACTCCACGTTAATATAGCCTTCGCACAGCGTCATTTTCCATTCTTGAGCTCTCTACTGTACAACAAATTGCACACAAAACTTAACATACACACATTAAACAAGCATCAATGCAAACACAACACCAAAGAATATCTTATGTCGCTAGACTATCACGAAACAGAAAATCTTATTAAATCAACATATAAATGACAACCCGAGTAACAAATCTACCAATTTCGCAATTTTTCCCAGACACATATATGAATAACCATCAGAATCATAATTATCAGGTACAAATACCACTCCGAACCATTCAATACATACACAACACCTTACTCACCCACCCACACAACCTCACCAACACATTTCTCCACAACCACACTCACTGCATACATACCTTATCAGACATGAGTAGACTTACTTCTTACTTCCTACTTCTTACATAATTACCATACATTACACTTTCAAACACACCGTTGTCAAAAATTATTTATCTGCTATTACCGTAAGAAATGTGTATTCTACTTTTAAAACATCATCGATTTAATTAGTTGTAGTGGACGGATGAATGTCCCCATAACACAGGATTTTCCTAGCATGGGGGTCATTAATCTATTATTTGTTTAATATTTTTTCTAAGTACTCTGTATGTGTCATGAATGTTCTGTACTACTGTTATTGGCAAATAAATATATTATTATTATTATATAAACATGTCCATCGCTGGTCGCATTAGGTTAGATTTCCATAAGAATGGGCACCACGGCCGAAATCGGTCAGCTTAGTTCCTATTAATTACTGATCAATTAACCGCAATTTTAAATCATGACACAAATTAAAATAAATATGACATGATTAAAATCCTAATAAATACCTGATATCAATAAAATCGACATGGATTTGGACTAGAAATAAAGCTTCAAACAGCTCACGATTCTTTAAAAATGTATAATATTATTATGATTTAAAAGAATCAAAAACAATGACAACATTCAATTAAAAATTGCTCAAATGTTATATTTCAACAATAATTGGTGTTATATAGTCTTTGCCACTTCCAACACTGCTTACCTATACATTGGTTCGTTAATTTGTTTGTATTAAACACACATGTTATGTATTAAAATTTTAATGTAACTTGTACGTACTCGCAATTAGTGAACGTTTTATTTATTGCGTTTTCTCATGAAATACTTAATGAGAAATAAAGATTTCTAACCAGACAAGTTTTTTTTTGTTTTGACTTGTTGTGGTGCACAACATAGCTGAGCTTTGGCAAATCGTATGTAAATCATCTTCTACCATTGGAATACACTACTTAAAAAACCCGAATCGGTGCTATTAACAGTATCTATATTTATATGTTTAATAAGTAATTTTTCGACGTCTATTTAGTTATGTAACGTTAATTTTTTTCGGGAACAGTTGAGTTGTATAGTTATAAAAATAAGTAACAAAAATAAAATAACGAAATATAAATACATTAAAATAATAATTAATTTCCTTCTAACATTAAGATGTGACATGACGCGAGTTAACGCCTCAGTGCAATTTACACTGAAGTTAGAGAGTTATTAAAATTATATTTCCAAGTATTTATCCTCCATAAAGTTACCAACTAGGCTTACCGGGAATACAAACGTTCGGAATTTTATAATTGCAGTGCTATAATATCGATACTTTTGCAGATTTTCCAACGACAATTCAGTTTAGAGAATTGTAGGGAATATTTTAAATCTACTTATTGGTACTAAGCTTGTTGTTTAAATAATAGCATCAAGAAACAATAAAGATTTAGACATTATATGTATGAACTATTATTCGTAATAACTGTTTTTTATAAAAAAAATACACTACTTATCCACCCTTTAAATATATACATACTTATATATTAATTTGTATAAGAAATAAATAAATGCGATTCAAAACTAGCAACCTAACAATTTAAATTATTTCTTCATCACAATCAATTAATGTGATTTGATTTCTTGGTAAACGTGAAACAAACTAGGTACTAAGCAACTACACAATAATTAAATATCCGTGCAAGTAATTAGCATAATTCTCATAAAATACTATACACAAAAACGGCAGTCGTTTTGCTAGAATACCGATACCGAAATGGTAAAAAATGTGTTGCTTAACCTCGTTACCGGCTCTTGCAAAAACTTTGAAATAAAAAAGGATTAATTACACGATGTAAAATTTACACGCAATGTTCTAAAAAATCCCGATCGGGTTCGTTAATGTGATATGATGTCGGATTACACGGAATATACAATTTAACGTAACAACGTCTACTATATCCGCTACACTTTATTAGGTTAGACATGCACCCACCGAGGTATTTTAAAACATGTCGCTATAAACTTATGCATCCGTTACGATTTTATTCGTCAATAACGAGTTTATTCTAATCGCTATCTATTTCCTTTGGTTAATTAAACGAACGACTAATGTAGTTTTGTTGATGAAACATTTTAGAAACTCGTCAGAAGTATCCACTAGCTGTTACTTTGTAGAAAGTTACATGACATGATACTTCTAATGGAAGTTACTATACTAGTTTTCAGAATGTTGCTTTTTTATTTTGTTGTATAAACTTTTTAACAGAATTGATTAATTTTCATAAAAAATGATAGATTGAAAAATTTTAATATTCCTAGTACATAATATTCTACTTTGTAAAGGAAATAAAAATTGTAAACAATATTTACAGTAGGGAAATAATCCTTTGCCGTCCTATAATGAGGCTCATCTAGGTATGATCTTTTTAATTTCTAAGAAATAATACATGACATAAACATATTATTCCATTACATCTAATTGCAAATATTTTATAAGAAATTACAATACGATTACCTGATACAGAGGGAGGCAAGTATGAGATCATATTACTAGCTAGAATATATCACATTTAATTGCTGGAAAATGACTAACAGAGAAACATTTGTAAAATCCTAAATTATTTTACCGCCAAGTAAAACGTGTATTATATAAGTAGGTACTTGTATGTCAGTACCTATCAATAACTCTTTCGGTCGCTCTTATGGTGATGATACACTCTTATTGTAATATTACACTACACTACACTTACGTACTCGTATTTACAGCTTACATAACTATGATCATGTATATCGATAACGTATACAATATATTGAATATATATAAGGGGAATAGTTTTCAGGGCGGGATCTACCATATGGATTTTTGGGCTTCAGTCCAGGGCCCCGTGGATTCAAGGGGGCTCCAGCAAAGTCAAGTCAAAGTCAAAAATAGACGATAATGCGAAATAATCCATAACTTTATTAAATTAAACAGGTCGTATGGTTTCAAGTCTACGTTCAGATATGTCTTAGGTGGGCCCCTAAGTAGTGTTAGCCCAGGGGCCTCTTATCTTACGGTCCGGCCCTGATAGTTTTTTATATTAATTAAAACTACATAAATACCTATTAAATAGAACTAAAATATATTATATGTATCGACTCGATTGATACCTGGGAATGTTAATTAAACTCGAATGCTATGAAATAGCTCAAATATATTTTCAGATAGTCAGAGGCTTATTTCGCGGTTTTACTGGAAACTACATCCATCAATATTATTTTCAACGGTTTCGATACAAATTTGCGAAACAAAAAATAACCTTGTTATTGTTTTGAATAAACATCTCTCTTGGTTAACACTAGTAAATGGAGTTAGTAGGAAGGTATGTGTTGCCTTGGAATCCATTATACGGTTAAAGAACTTTATGGTTACTCCTATTTAAGTTACAGTAGCACAGTCGCTCCTCCTATCGATTGCTATGCTGATAACTATGTGACTAATCACATGCAGATACAGTGTTATATCATTTTAAATGAAGAGCAATTAAACCATCTTGATCGCTAACAAAATATCTTTTTATATTTAGACTTGGTAAACATAACAATTTTTTGAATTTCACAATCGCTTTAGTGGCTTTTCTGTTCAATTAAGCTATAATCCCCCATATAATTATATCTATAATTATATGATATATATTTTATTATTGTGTGTGTATTATTGGGATGTAGTTATGTGTAGTTATTGTCTCATCTCTCTATCAATATCGGCACTTACCTGTTGTCGTTCTAAGCTTCGATCACCAAAGGTTGTCTCTGAGAGAACGCTATAAGCGATAAGACCTCCTTTTGCGCACCAAATATTTTTGTATTCTCTTATGTACTCATGTGTTGTGCAATAAAGTATTTAAATAAATAAATCCCCCACCTACAAGTATCTTAAAAAGCAGTTTACGATCCTCAGTACGACTCACATACAGCTCTTTCGATCCCATGAGAGTCTTACCCTTTACATTCCTTACTATTCCTCATCCTTCCCCACTAAGTTAAAACAGTTGACCTGGCAGACGGGCTACAAACTAGTCCTGGACGAACTATGACACATTCCTTTGCATCCTCGATGCGTCCCCAACCTTTTAAACTAAGATTTTTTTTCCTTGAGACTGTAGTTACACACCCTTCAAAAATACTAAATATTGCTGTATCATATTTGTCAACGCGTATAGAGTTTTAATAATGGCATTCTATTAAAGAATTATTTATACCCATTTATACCAATTCGTAGAATATCTAATAAAGTAAAGAATATTGTGACTAATATTTTTATATGAAGAAGGTATTCTTTATATGTCTACCAGTCAGTCTTAAATGCTGCCAGCTGAAACATACCTGTCGAATATGATTTTATTAAAAAATAATAATTTTAAATTTCGAACAGTCAACGTTTTGGAAGATGAATATGTTTAGTTTATTATATTTTTTTACATAAAATGCACAAGTCATAAAAAAATATTATACAATAATAAATTCTAGTGAACTGTGTCAAAAAAATTACAAAACTTTTTAAATAAATTTACAACAACATATACAAAGTACAAAATGGCTTGTTGTAGTCCATTTGGCTCTTGCTTTCCTAGTTGTGGCCCTTGTGGCCCGTGTGGTTCTTGTGGCCCATGTGGCCCTTGTGGGCCTTGCGGCCCATGTGGTTCATGTGGCCCGTGTGGTTCATGTGGCCCATGCGGTGCTTGTGGCCCGTGCCGTCCCCCCTGCGCGTCTCCGTGTTCTCCATGCCCAGGATTCTGCAAACCATGCTGTGGCCCAAATTTTTGCGGTGGTTGCGGCCCATGTCCGAAACCTTGCGGTGGTTGCTCTCCTTGTGGACCATGCTCGCCATGCGGGCCTTGCTCTCCGTGTGGACCATGTGGACCTGGTCCGTGTGGACCTGGTCCATGTGGACCTGGTCCGTGTGGACCGTGCGGCCCTTGTCCTCCCTGTGGACCATGTGGTCCATGCCCTTCGCCTTGCGGTCCGTGCCCTAGTTGCTAAGCAATGTGCATAGTCTTATTTCTCAGGATATAAGTGGTGGGTTGTTCTGTTAAATCTAAGAACGTGAATGTTAATTGTGCATGTTTAATAAAAGAGTTGAAATTATTTTCTATCTTATTTACACACCATTGGCATTATTAAAACACATACATATTATACATTTGTAATATACTAAACATATATTCATGATTGCAGTTACAACCGTTAGTTTTTAGTTTTATTTCTTACAGAAATTTAGATTACTTAGTGCTCACAAGATCTAAAATAATTTTCGTATAAATGTCTTGCATCATTTTTTATACAACTCTCACTGGATCTGACGTAGAATCAGCAAGGATACCCCCTAAAACCTCAACGCAATCGAACCTATAAAAATATTCTAATATCTTAATTTCAAACACATTCCTTTGTCTTAAGTAAACTACTGTGTTCTAAGATATAGTATCACTTGACATATTTTCCAAATAAGAAAACCAAAATGGTTCAATGGAATACGTCCGGAACAAAGTCGAAAGCGCTGTGTCAATTGAAGACCTCGTATTGGCACAATCAGACCATATTCCATATTCCAGTTTGAACTGTTCTGACCACCTTAGTAAGCGACCGCTCAATATATTCCCTTCAAACTATGATTAGCCAGATGTAATAAATGCCAATTCATATGGCAAGCCATCCAGTAAATGACACTCATCCTGCACCTTGTAGTTATCCCTGTTCACTGTTATATTTTGAGTTAAACTTAGTATAAATTTTAACACAATCATTCAGTTGTAATTTTGCTCTAGTTCCATTTTAAATGTGTAAACTATAGTTTTAGTACTGAAAATAATCTAATAAATAGTTCGACAGAGCTCTCTTGAGTTCCAAGACCGATTGTAGTTTCATAGAAACTATTAAATGGAGTAAATAAGAGAATCATCCGCATACTGTAATACAGAAACTTACTATTACTGTATTCATAATTTGTCGAAGAAAGCCAGGTATATAAAATGTACATGAGTACACAAATGGTTAAAGGATTGACCCTTCATACTTAAAAATACCATAAAGCCTTTACATTATATTCATTTATTACATTTTATTCTGTTAAATGACTACAAGATTCTATCAAACCCAACATTTATTTGAATACGTTTATGATGGGTAACGTAGTCTTCGCCTGCAGTAGAATCATCAGACGAAGCGGTCACATTGAGAAAGATAAATTTATTATTTCAAAATCTTGCAAAATGTTGCGCAGTGTAATGCTCATTTCATTTCAATTTCGTCAAGCATTCGCAAGACCATTACATTTAATGAAAATGAAAACGCCTGTATCCACTTTTAGAACAAAGGATAAAATTTAACTTTAGATTACAGTTGTTGTTTCACTATTGCAGTCTATTATAATATTAAAAGGGGAAATTAGTATTGATATTTCCGAATTGACACAAAAAAATATTTAAAATTTAAAAAACCCCCTAATATTTGTGAAACTATTTTGGTTACAAGGTATATAATTTGTCGAGAAAATCATCAAAGAGAATGGAATCACTGCGTTTTAAAATTGTTAATAAAATTTTGTAAATCATTGATAGAGGAGTTGCAGAATATGCTAACAAAACATTTTAATTTTATATGCTTACGATGATTCTAGTCCACAACACCTGAACATGTCTTAATGATACAAACAAAAATCTATCATAGAAATTTTAAGTTAATAAAATAATAATATGGTACCATAATTATGGTAGGCACATTAAAAAATCAGTAATTATATACAAAATTATTTTAATTTACAAAGCAAATGACCAACAATTCAGTAAATATTTGTTAACAGCAATTAGGCCTAAAGCGCCAACTATATGTTCCGAATGGTCTCCCACAGGGTCCAACGCACACTCCGTAGCAAGGTCCACAAAATGGAGCCGGGTAAGAGCCCCCAGCAACTTGTCCGAAGCACGGCACACCACAAGAGCAAGGCATTGTATAAAAAAACAATTAAATAAATAAACTTCAGAAATAAATACTTAAAATTTTCCGTTCAAAATATGTTTGAAATTTTCTAATTTTTTCGTCAAATAATTTTAATCATTATAAAAACAAGACTTATAATTTGACTTGAGGTGACAGAATATAAAATTAATGAAATAGCAATGACGTTTACATATTATTCTGTTTTAAATAGACATTAAAACTTTTTGGAATAAAATATAAATGTTCTGCTGTAAAAAATAATAAATGTCAGTAGGTATAACCAAAAATACTTTAAGCAACAGGAAAACGAGGAAAATAACTTTTTTCTCAAAAACATTTTTTAAAACAAAAGAGTAAGACTTATTATACCACTTTATAATTTATTTAATAGTATGGCATCTGTTAGCAAAACGAGAAATTAATTTCCAGAATTATTCAAGTATGCCAGTAAGAAATTGTTGTCTCGGCTGCCAAGGTCCAATGCCAGGGCCGTGTGGGCCTCATGCATCACGTATGGATTCAGGTACAGCAGCCTGTTGTGTGCATGCAATTGGTGCAAACTGCAGGGGTCCGTGCGGAGAACTTGGCTGCATTCATGGGTTCGTAAACTTCATACAGAATCCTTGTAAGCGCTGCTTATTGGCAAATAAATTTACACAAATTCACATTATCTGATTGTCATAAGATTCTTTATTAAAGGAGGCCGTGAACTCCCCGGTGCGTGTATGTTGTGATGTCCGACTAAATTCTTTGTTCATAATAATAAAATCGATTTACTTGCTTAATAACTGCTAACTACATATGCTTTTCAGAGCCCGTGGTGGAGTAGCTGGCTCCTATTACAGTTGCGGACACGGTTGTATAGGAGGTTGTATCAGTGGTCTCTGCCGCTCTTGCTGTGGTCCGGCTTGTTCCTAAATTTAGCGAACCAATTGTATTCTAATATTGTATACGTCATTTAATAAACTCAAAGTTCAAAACAATATTTCAAAAATATTTTGAATATTTTGATCTTGCTGTGGTCTCCTAATATTGTACATACACGTCTTTTTATACTCTCAATGCTCAAGAATATTTTACTGTACTCAGATTTCCGCATTAAAAACGTCACATAAATTATCTTCTGTTTCCTTATTTCGTTGATTAGTTTACAAATAAGTAACAGTAAAAAAGAAAAACTTTATTGCAAACTTGCAAGTTCTATCTAGATATATTTTATATTTACATAAAAAAAAAATAAAGATCAATACATTTTCTAATATTATATTTAATCCTAAAATAATAAAAGTATAATAACAATTATTACCAAGTTACATTGATGTTATAATAAAAATGAATAATATAGGTACCATGTTTATGAAAAGTAAAAATAATGTATCCTAGCCTCACTCCAAAATTTAATACAGAAGAAATTTACAATTTACATAGGAATTGTAATTTTCTTCATTCATTCATTTATAATAGCTTGGTAGTATGGCTCTATGCACCACACATCACGTATTCTATCACTAAGCAATATTCAGTGCATTGTATTCCGGTTTGAAGGATGAACCAATTAAAATCATATAATAGAATAACTTTTATAATACACTCCAAAATAATTATTAATAGACAAACCAATAACTCGTACATAAAATGAAACAGTTTCAAAGGGGGACAATAATAAGACTATTTATTTTAAATAAATTCAGTAGAGGTTTACATATTCTCGACTTATAATTGACACACGATAATAAAATGGTTAAGTACCTACATACATACAAAAACTTTTGTAAAATTTGAACCGACAAACAATGTAAAAAGTTGAAACTAAGAACACTGACCATGATGGCCGTGCTCTTGTTCCACAAAATCAGCCAACTTTTCAGCGATCATTATCACAACCGCGTTCGGATTACCGCTAGTGTGTGATGGCATAACACTCGCATCAGCCACACGCAATCGATTTACATTTAAAACACGTAGCCTACTATCGACTACGGACCCCAAGGATGCGGTGCCAATGAAGTGTAGCGATGTCGTCGCCATTGTTTGTACATAACACCTCCAATACTCTCTACTACCAAACGTCCAATCTGTGCATTCAGGTAATTTTAAATCAATAATTTCAGATTGGACACTCTTGAAATAAGTCGTGTTTACAACTTTAACAAAATCTTCAACGTAGCTGGTGTAATCTTCCAAGTCTCTTTTATCGGAAAATATACCAGTAAAAACATTTGGTGGATCCAATGGATTTGATGAACGAAGTGTTATTTGGCCTCTTGATTTGGGATGTAATAAAATCAATGCGGTTTCCATTGTGTTTCTACCTTTACTTGCTTCATACAAATTTTGACAAATATTATCTTTATATTTAAAATTAAAGGTGCACGATAGAGGAGGACCTTCGGGGTCATTTGGTACAATTGTATTAACGGTCTGATATTCGGCGCATGATTTCGTTTTATTAAGTTTCACATACCCAGTTACAACTGGAAATGGAATTTGATATGATTTAATTGGGTTGGCAGGCAATTCACTTTTTTCCATTTTAAACGATAGTTGAAGTAACCAATGGTCTTGATAGTTGAGGCCAACAGGCAATGCACTCCTTACTTTTATATTTTGCGATTCTAGGTGTTCTCTTGGACCAATGCCTGACAACATGAGTAATTTAGGAGTATTAATAGAGCCAGATGATACAATAACTTCACGTTTAGCTTTAAGCGTTATACTTTTATTATCATGTGTAAGGGCTTTTACGCCGATAGCATTATTGTTTTCATCGAATAAAATTTGAGTAACTACAGTACGCTTTAACAAATAAAGATTATTCCTATGTTTATTTGCTCCTAGATTTGTATAAGCAGTTGTCTGTCGTATTCCTTCAGCTATAGTATTAAGTGGCAATGTATATCCCAGACTTTGTTTCCCATTGACGTCAAAAACTATATCATAACCTAGTTCTTCGAACGCCTGTAAATATTTTTTCGTTTCTGGCCTGTTTTCCCTAGTTATACCTAAAAAACCTTTCGTACCATGGTACAATCTGTAGGGGGACTGTAAAATTTCCTTGCTAACCATTCTTTCGCTTTTTATAAAGTATGGTAAGTTATTATCATAAGCCCAATTACTATCGTTGCTCAGTCTAGCCCAGGGATAGTAATCTCCAGGACAACCGCGCACGTACATCATATAATTAATACTACTGCCTCCACCCAAGACACGTGCACATACTAGATTAAATTCTTTAGTTTTTCGACCATTACCCGCATTTGGCTCAATAACTGAAGTTATATTCCAATCATACTGCGAATTTGAGAGATATGGATATAGCACCGGTACCTGTAAATAGATAGAAGTTTGCCTAAAAAACTACGTAACTTAGTAACACTTCAATAAATGATTGTTGTCCAGATATCGTTACCGAGATAAACAGATATGAATAGTGATGACCATAGTACACATTTTAAGTTTACACACACAAACGCAGAAGAAAACGTCATTCAAAAGTAGAGAACCAGATGCAGGCTATATGGCAGCAGCTAAGTTATTATAATTTGCCTGCCATTCTCAACGGTAACGCCAACTACGCACAAGATATCTAAGAGTCCACGTCCATTACTTACGAAAGAGCTTTACTGCCATAGATAATTTTATCATAAAGTACATACATACATATATCTGTGATAAGCCGCTTAGACTAGGTATTATTTTTATTCAATTTAAAGCACTATTTTTGAGTGAACTGTGTAACAGAAAGATCGGAAATCTTGCCCTATTTGATTTTGATGCTATAGTTTTCCGTCAATGGTATCAACCCATTTTCCGATAATTTATAATGTTATTGTTGCATTTGACATCTCACCTTACTTAGGTTACACGTCATGTACAACTATTGTACGACTCGCACATTTTTTTTTATTTAAAGGCTTTGTTATAATTATTAAGAAATGTACTTGATATCGAACGTAAAATAACACAATTCATTATTTTTTTTATAATGACACCTTCTTTCTGGTTGAGTTAATGGCTAATTATAAAATTGCAGAGATTACAAAATTATCAGCATCAGCTTGGAGTGTAGAAGTTGGCGTGTAATCATTCTTGTACCTCCGGAAAAAAAGTCCTGCACTCTTTCCGATTGTATCGAATTACCATCTTATTATTATCGAACGTACACAACGTATTTAGATTCATAAAATCTACAAAGGTGACATTCCGATCACTTAAGAAAGACCCCTGCGATCAAAATTAAAAAGACATCTTATTCTGCATGATAATTGTTGTCGCAGATTTTCTATTAGTAAAAAAAAATGCCAAACAGTTTAAAGGAAAAGAATATATATTATATGGTGATTCTTCTAGTATTAAAAATAATTTTGTAAAGAATATCTTACTAGTGATTCCATAGGTGGATCACCACCTGCCTCTATCACCAACACCTTGAACTGAGAACACTCAGATAGCCTATCGGCTATCACGCTCCCTGCCGATCCTCCTCCAACTATTATGAAGTCGTATTCTTCAAAATCTGTCGAAAATAAAAAGAACAGTACCTGTTAAGAATTATGTTTGGATATCAAATGGCAGTTCTTTTATCTGACTTACGTACGACTCTTGGCCACTTAATGACGATGTTTTCTTTTTCCGTAATGAGATGTATTCTTTACAAAAATTAAGCATGTTGAATATGAATGATACTTACCTGAATTTGAACCTTTGCAACGCAGGAATTCTTTAAAATGGCATACATTTTGCAAGATACGTTTTATAAAATGAAGAAATCGATAAAAGATGTTGTAAATACAAACCATGTGTCTGATTTGTCCTTTAACTATATATATACGAGGCGATTTTTTAATTTAAAATATATTGGCAGACAGTAGACCCTCAAATCGGCTACCTGATAGTAAACATTGTCCATAGACTTTGTCAATGTAAAAATATAAACCAATCCTCACATAGTCAATGCTTCACCTTTGGAACTAAGATGTTATGCCCTTATGCCCGTAATTTCACTGGCGCACCCTGCAAGCCGATTCATTACTTGGTTGGTATTACACGGAATTTCGTAGGTTGATCGTAGTTTTAATGAAGTTTTCATTTAGATTAGTAGGAGGCCTTTGTGTAAGCACTATCTACAAAGCCGCAGTACTAACTACAAATACATTACAATAATTGTGTTTAAAATTAACGTTGCGTTCGACGACCTTGGTATGACAGACGCAGATCTTTATAAAATTGTTATGCGTTTTCATGAACATTATTAATTTAATAATATGTATAACCTTTGACGGTGGCCTGCCTGGGGAAGAGGTAGGCGGTGAGCATGAGAGTCCCGATAACGCTCAGAGCCTGTTGTATACGTATAGCATTTTCAAAAACAACCGCAGAATCCATTTCTGAAATAAAAACAAAATATCAAATTCACATTTCTGGTTACCTTGACCTAGAAAGTCATTTGAGCGTCTGCGTATTTGAAAATATTCTTGGGGTATTCCCTTTTTTCCATCAAGCGATAACTTCCATGTCAAACCATTAAAACTACCACATTTCTGACCATAAATTTTCATTTATTATGTTACTCATCAGCTTCTTTCATTAATTATTTGAATCTTTCTCGGTATTTTTAAATATGGACAAAAATATAGTCTATATATAATTAAAAAATATGGTTAATTGTTAAGGTTTCGTACATGCCATAAAAATATTCATTTGTACAATTCACTTGTCGCGACGAAATAAAAAAAAAAAAAATTATGTAATTTGTACGGGCAAATAGCCCACATTAGATATAGACATCGGCGCTGTAACAAATATTAACCATTCCTTTCATCTCCAAAGCGCCACCAACCTTGGAGCTAAGCTTATTATGCCCGTAATTTCACTCTTCAAACTGGAACACCACTATAAAAAGTACATACTTATTATTGTTTGACCGTAGAATATTTGATGAGTGAGTAACTGCCCAAACGGTCTTGCACAAAGGCCTACCATCAAGTAATAATTAACAAAAATGAAACACGTTCTAGTTGCATGTCTTACCTCTGGAACTACTGAATCTTGGAGGAAAACGATAATAGTAATTCCTGTAATTTCTACTTGAACCATTCAAATCGAATAATTCATAAAAATGGATTTCAGCAAGAAACAACAAGATCGGTAACGTTTTTTGTGCATGTAAATATGAAAGTAACTCTGTCTGTTTGTTTGTTACTCAGCTTATGTTACATAGCTAAACCACTGAATCGAATTTGGCGAAATTTGGTATGAAGCAAGGTTGAAACTTAAGGCCTAAAACTAGTGTCCGACCGAAACTGGTTTTTACGACCGAAACCGAAACCGAAACTTTCTTACAGAAGTCATGTTTAGAGGGAAAATAGAGATCTAAACTAATTATCATTATATAATCAGTCTGTTTTAAGTTTGAATTTTTTTTTTAGTTATGACAAGTGTGCTTGAATCGTTGTCTTAATTTGGGGTAAACAATCACTGTTCTCCACACCAAAGGTTCCTATTAAATTACAAGTAGATTTATCATGGGCGTCCCAAAGCCCTTCCGCCTTTTCGGGAGACGATATTCTAGATGAACAAGATGGCTATCATTTTTCAGAATGTCAGTTTTCACTTATTGTATAACTAACATCGTCCGTGTAAATCCTCAAATGGTTTTCTATTTCTAAGGTGGCACTGTCAACTTCGTCAGAATTCAGATATGTGCTTCTAAATCTTGGATCCAGTAATGTTGAGGTTATTAGAACAGGATGTCCTTTGACGTATGCAAATCGTCGATTCATTGATTCATGCAACCGTGTTTTCATGTTTTTCATTATTTCGCTTTAATTTTCGTCTCTAGTTTGCAACTTCCAATTTAATAGTGATATCAAAGGAATTGCAAGGAAAATGCATGCGTTATCATATGACAGATCAAGTATAGCTTCATAAAAAACCTTTAGTACCTCAGTAAGATTCTTTATAATATCCCAGTCCCAACTCACAACAAACAAAGCGCATTGCGAACACATGCAAGTCACGACATGATTAGACAATTACCGCTCCGATCATGACCGAGCACAGCGCGGCAACTCCCGAACGCAGTTTCGGTTTCGGTCGCAGTTTCGGCAAGATTACCGCCGAAACCGAAACTAAACCGAAACCGAAACCGAACTTTCGGTCGGACATTACCTAGGACCGCAAACCGAACTAAAGACAAATAATCAACTTCGACATTTAATTGATGCAATATCTATGGTATTAATTATGAATTGCGTAAAAATGGCGGTTTGAATATTAATGAAATTAATCGCTATCGATAATTTGAAAGTCAAATTAAATTGTGGATAATTTATTGCTATACTATTGTATTGCAAATAAAGATATGTTAATCAAAAACTGGGGGCTCTACTTATTTTTAACGATTACAATACGTATATATATATACGTATTCTATTCCGATACAACTTAAACCAAACCGTAACTGGTCCGTTGTGTTGATAAAATAGGTAAACGGCAGCAATTAAAATTACTCTGATTGCTATGCATATATAAGAGCTTTTAGCAAACTGCTTTTTAATCTTTACTCTTCTTCAACTGGAAAAGGCTATATTAAAATATCACTACATAGTATAAAACAAAGTCGCTTACCGCTGTCTGTCTGTCCCTATGTATGCTTAGAACTACTCAACCGATATTGATGCGATTAATAGATAGAGTGATTCAAGAGGAACGTTTATATGTATAAAACATGCATAATTAGCGTAAATAAGTACAATTTTTTGCGCTTACATTGCAAACGCTGCCTGGACCGTACGAGATAGATCAAAGTAATGTACTACACTTTAAAAGGGTCTACAAAAAAGTTCGCGATGTCTCTTAGGGATAAACATTATATTATTATACAACAATAACCATTTTTTATTCCTAACTTTTTACGAGAAATAATGACTTATTTACGAATAGATTTAAAGCAATACAGCATTCATCCTTATCCAAGGAGTACCTTAAATACATTGTGCATTTAATAGAGATATATGATATGTGCAACATAGCCCTAAACTGACTGAAAAAACTGTGAACATTGTGTATAAAGACATTCTGTAGTATATTTAATATCAGCATTGACTCGTGCAAAGCAGGGGCGGTTTGCTAGTATAAAATAATTGTTAGAAAATATACGATACAAAAAATTAATCGTTTTAATAACTTATACCAGTCAGCTTTATTAGAAGTTAAATAATATTAAAAAACCTGCGACAGGATATGATCTACATCAGTGATTCCCAAAGTGGTCCAGGTGGACCCCCAGGGGTCCACGGGAGACTTGCTGGGGGTCTACGTAGGCTTGAATAAAAAATGGAGGTCCATAAGATGTTAATGGGGGTCCACGAAAATTTATCTGCTTTTGATAGTAAAGAGCAAAAATGTAAGCATAGTTTTTATAAGGGCCTACCTACATTGTTTTAAGTACCTAACTAAGCAGATAATATTTTAATAAGGCAAGCGACTGTAACTTGTCCAAACTTGCGTATTCGATATTACGTACAATTTCGTGTACAGACTTGCAAAGCGCTATCCGCCCAACAATGCTTAATGCTTGTTCAGACATGAACTTCATCACCACTATAAATACATGATGCCAAAGGTACAAACCTTTTTTTTTTTTCGTCATCAATTTGAGAGAATCTCTAACTAACAAATTCATAGATTTTAATTGCTGAAATACTCGTAGGGTTACTAAGGATAGGCTTAAAAGCACCAATATTAAACAAATTTAAATTTAGTTCATATTTTAGTGTTTCTCTCAAACTGTGGTTACAAACACATGCCAATAGGTGGTCCACGAGAAAAATAAGTTTGGGAACTACTGATCTACATCCTTATTAACATCATCTAAATAGTTTTGATTAGAAACTATCCTCTTGTTTGAACGTTATTCATTAGTAACAAACATCGTCAAATAAAATATATTATAATCTTAATATAAATTATAAAAAGCTATTTTTCTAGCCAATATTTGAAATTAATTTTATATAATAATACTTACTATGTGGAAAACAAAGTAGCTAGAACGTCGCAGAGTATCGCTTACAATACACCATGTTACTACACCTTTACGCGGTTACAAATTCAATTATATTATGTAAAATTACAATGATTAGACGTATCAATGTACTTTTTAAATATCAATGTAAAGTTAATTACTTCACATTACATTTGTGTGACCCTGATGCATTAATTTATTTTTAATATATTTTATTATAACGTCCGTCTGTAACTCCAGTGGTTTCGTCTAGGTCTTTTTGGATTAAAAATTAAATTTTAAATCCGAATAATATATCTTTACATAGTATAAAACAAAGTTGCTTTCTCTGTCCCTTTGTACGCTTAAATCTTTGAACTACGCAACGGATTTTGATGCGGTTTTTTTAATAGATAGAGTGATTCGAGAGGAAGGTTTTTGTATATAATACATAGACAATATAGTTAAGTAACACTGATAATTTTAAAAGTTTCTAATGCGATGTCGTAAATTTATACATTTTTTGCGCTTACATTGTAAACGCTGGCTGAACCCTACTAGATAGATCAAAATAATGTACTACAGAATTGTACACCTCAAAAATATCTACAAAAAAGTTCGCGATGGTATGGCGCGTCAAATCAATCAAAAGCGTCAAATCAAAAGGCGCGTCGGAGGCCGCGGTTCTCCCTGTAGCACTTTGAATTTAGCAGCGATCAGACGCGGTTATTATCGGAACTCTCTAGCGATTGAAATAACAATCCATACTTCCATACTAATATTATAAATGCGAAAGTAACTTTGTCTGTCTGTCTGTCTCGCTTTCACGCCAAAACTACTGGAATTTACACAAATAGTCTAGAGCCTGAGAAAGGACATAGGCAACTTTTTATTTGGAAAAAAGTGCAGTAAAGGATTTAAAAGGGGGATGAAAGTTTCTAAGTTGTTGAAAGTATTGTCATGTTTAGAATTTTTAGAACTAGAAGCATATAACTTATATTTTAGACTGTACACTTATAAGATAACATATCATGACACCCACTCAGGAGGGAATTTTGGATATTCTACACCTAAATGGGTGAAATAGAGGTTGAACGTTCGTATGGATTTTTTTAAGTTAGAAACATGAAACTTTATTTTTGGGACACTGATTAAAAAGGAGTAGATACGTATTTAAGCGTTTCTTGATATTCTACCTCTGAGGGGGTGAAATAAGGGATGAAAGTTTTTATGGAAGTCCGTCATTTTTTAAATTAAAAACAAAAACTCTTTTTAGGATACTGATTAAAAATGAGTAGATACGTATTTAAGCGTTTCTGGATATTTTACGCCTAAGGGGGGGTTAACATTCCGTAT
This sequence comes from Vanessa tameamea, assembly GCF_037043105.1. Taxonomy (NCBI): domain Eukaryota; kingdom Metazoa; phylum Arthropoda; class Insecta; order Lepidoptera; family Nymphalidae; genus Vanessa; species Vanessa tameamea. The sequence goes on from NC_087317.1 coordinate 10,683,921, forward strand.
ACAGGTTAGTCTGGAAGTCTGTCATTTTGAAGTTAGAGTGAAGTTAGAAAACAAAAAACTATTTTTGGGATACTGATTAAAAATGAGTTGATTCGCATTTAATTATTATTTCTGGATATTCTACCCTAAGGGCTGAAGTACACACCAATATATACAAAGAGGTATTACGTTAACGTAACATTTTAAGTTAATTTGTAAATATATTCATATTCTACACGGGCAAAGCCGCGGGTAACAGCTAGTTAATTATAAATGAATCAACCGCTTAACATCGATATGATATATTGCTGCAGAGCCATTCTTTAAAACTCGAAACTCACTTGAACGTGATATATTAGAAATTAATGCGACATTGACAACATGAATATAAGGGCTTCACTAAGACTAATTTATTCGTCACTACGAACAAATTAGGCTGCTGATCCGGAGGTCACAAGTGGCTGACAATTGCTGGTCACGATTCAATGTGAAGATTTTCTCATCAATTTGAACATAGCCAACAATTAGATTAATGATTTTTTTCAATAATGATAAATCTTTGTAATTATTTACAAAGATGTAATCTTGCAACATGTGATCACGTTGACGGTACGCTACTCACAAGTCAGTGATGGGCTAGCTAATAGCACAGCTAATAGCTATAATTACTGATGCCACAGATGTTTAGAGCCAGCACCTGTGACCTGAATAGCGCGGTCTAATATTACAGCCTTATTCTCCGTGACGTTATAAATTGGGAATTGAAGGGGTTTATAATGTGGCGAGCGAAGTGGTTAAAAATGGTTACTGCGCAATGGCCTACTAAACCACTAGCACTAAAGCTCTGGACAACTAATGTATATAGTACCGTTCCCTATTATTCACAAGCTACTCGTGAACACAGCGTCGATAGCAACACATTTCCTCGTCGAGGAACCTGAAAAATTTTTTGGGAAATTTTTTTTTAGAGAACGGTTACGACTAACTAGATTGGCCTTGAAAAGAATTCATCTTGACTTGAATTTAATTTGTATTTATGTAAAATAATGACTTTTTTTTAATTAGTTAACAATAAAATAAAAAATGATTTTATATTTTAATCCCTTATTTTAAAATAAAATTTTTACTCTACCAGAGCAACCCCTTCCCCTAATTTAATTCTTGGCTACGGCCATGCCTATAAGGCCTGATGAACCCTAACACACCGGAATACCCTTTAAAAACCTGCGGTGCCCACTCCGTCTCTTAGGAGACATAATGAGATCGCTATTATACCTATTGGCTTATTTTCTAATAATATTTAAAAAGGAAAAAACAATAAGTATTTGTTATATGATATAACGTCGTAATAACATAATTGTGGCATGATGTTTGGGGGCGAAATTTACATTTTGAATGTATTTTTAAATAATGAATTATTTATTTCTTTAGTATCTTCATTTCTTTTATTAATTACCTTTGAATGTGTGAGGCATATTTATGTTATATTTTTTTAAATAATTGGTAAATAAACCACATAAGTGATTACCACCGCCCAGACATTGGCGCTATAAATAATAACCATTCCTTACATCATACCAACCGCACCACCAACCTTGGGAGCTAAGATTTTATGCCCCGTGTGCCGGTACTGTAGTTGCACTACCTCATTCACCCTTCCAACCAAAACACAAAAATAGGGCGCCTACACAAAAATGCGATGCGATGCGATGCGATACGACACCGCATCTCAGGAACTGGCGAAGCGAATTGCTGCGATACGATTTCGTCCGGCAAAGCGTTGGTTCAGGTGCTCATATCTACAACGGTAGACGTATTGGATGTGTTTTTAAGAATTGTGATCAAGGATCGCAAAAAGATTGTTGCACTGTTGTTATTCTTAAGATATAGAAGAAAAATATTTTCGGTTCATCCACTCATTACGACTATGAACGCTGCTGGGAACTACTTTACTCGAAAATACTGCTTGATGCTTTGAGAATTGAAGATAACTGATTTGATTATCTTAGAATGAGCATATCTTCATTTGAAGAGCTTTTGCGCCGGCGGCGGCGGCGTCTATCCCCTACGCTGTCTCAGAGCGGCCTAACGTGTTAACAAATGTGACGTAATATCGCAAGAATGCGCGATGCGACTCCTGGCCTATCCACATATCCACGTCATGTCAACGTGGAACGAGGCGGTAACGTGCCACGTTACGTTGCCAGTGCACGTCGCGTCCGTGCTAGTGCACGTCACCGTGGGACGGCGCGTCACGTCGTTAGCCCACGTGGCTCGATGCTCTCGCTCAGCTAATGCTTCATTATTTTAGCGATTAGTTGTGATTTGTAAATAAAAAATGTCAGAATATCAACTGATTTACAGATTTAACTTGAACGTCCAGTGCTTTAGGACAACATAATATATGATTTTAAGGACAAACTTAACAGAAGCTGAAAATGATTCGATAAACATTCACAATGTATCAATTTTCCTGACTTTTAACGGCAAAAGTAATAAAGAAAAGACGTCTAGGTAAGCACAAAGCGTCCTACGGCGACGTTGCCGTTCCGAGCACTAGCACGACGTGGCACGTTACCGTACCGTTCCACGTTGACATCATGACGTGGATATGTGGATAGGCCAGGAGTCGCATCGCGCATTCTTGCGATATTACGTCACATTGACGACGTCGTGACGTATATATGTGGCCCGGTCGTCAGATCGGATATTCTTGAGATGCATTCGTGTGAGCTCAGATATTTGCGATGCATTGCAAATTCGGATTGATGTATGGGAATACCTAATAAATACTCAGTTCTCAGGATCTAACTGTAATATTTAAAAGGCCGTTAAACATTAAGGTATACGATGCACTTAAAGCTTTTGAGAAAAGGACACTGGGCAATGTGGGTCTGCATGTTACGAAATACTGGTCACTAGCATATAAACAATCTAGGCAACTAGAAATTGTCAGCCAGAGCCCTTGACGGAACGTAACTCCGTTGATCCGTTGCACCGAAGAAGACCGGAGAGAAGACGTCGGTAACCTCTTGATAGTTTTAGTTACCAAATTGAAAATTATTAGTAAGCAATCGATCACACGCATTTAACTACAGATATTAAAATTCTGTAAATAAAAGGCAAACATTTTAAACAATGTTATATTTTCTTAATATCAATGTAAAAAAAAAAGTTGACACAAGTTTAAGGATCGGATATCCAATGCTTTTAGACTACGCAACACACAAATTCATACAATCCATTACTAGTTATGAGCAAACTAAGCAAAACTGCGAACGACTCCCCGAGCTCCCGAGAGTCGGTAGTAGGACGGAGGCTAGCTCGACGTCATCATCGCTGCAACATCCACACTCAATAGAGGAGCTTGGCTCTCTGGACGGAGCGACATCAAACCACAACTCGCCATTTGCTTCAAGACATGCTCCATAACATCCATTTGAATAAATTAATTTTATATGAATTCATATTGTCGGCACGCTTCGTAGTACGTTGAACATTGCATTGCTTCGACTGAATTAACAGCAGCGGTAATAGCAGCCGGAGCAAGGCGAGCAGCAAGAGTAACAAGGCCCGCAGCACGAGTAGTAGCAGGGGTTGCAGCCGGGGTAGCAGCAAGGCATCTTGGTTTTATTTTAATATTACAACGAGAATAAATCTTATTTTTATTTCACTTTGTGTTTGTGTTGATTTGGTTGTTGAACGTTTGGAGTTTTAGTTTTGATTGACTCTTGGATTTTATCGATCAAAAAAGAAAACTTCTAGAACGCCTTCTTTTAATTTTTTTGAAATAATTTTCTATAATTTGTTTTTAATAAGAAAAAAGGTCCTACCCAGTCATGATATTAAAAAAGTTTTTACATTGAAATAATAAAATGCCGAAAATGCTTAGTTTCCTTCTTCGATAGTGTTCTAGTATATTCTCTCATGGTAGCTTTATTTTTTTGTTTAATTTTGTTTTTTTATTAGTTCAATAACTACAAAAGAAATAGGATGATCAAGAAATCAGACGAAAAACTTACTGAACCGTTTTGCCTTTACCTTTAATCTAAAATTATGTGTACAACATTAGCAGTCAAGTATTCATTAAATATAAAATTATCCCTCTTTTCATGTAATAATTAGCTCAATTTCATGAATTATATTAAAAAAAAAAACGGCGAAAGTAATTATTATTTTTATTTCATAAACATCAAAAGATATAAAAAAATATTAGCTTATTTATACAAAAAAAAAAACATAATTAAACCCGTTTGCGTTTGTTTTTCGGTGGTTCTTCATCACTGTTATTACGTTCATCACCGCTGGTGTGTTCTTCATCACTTACCAAAGGTGTTAAAATTTCTGTTGCTGCATCGTTGATATTATCACACTCTGAAATAAAAATATTGACCAATTCTTAACTGCATTTTTTTATTAAACGTATTATAATATTATATTATATTATATTATATTATATTATATTATATTATATTATATTATATTATATTATATTATATTATATTATATTATATTATATTATATTATATTATATTATATTATATTATATTATATTATATTATATTATATTATATTATATTATATTATATTATATTATATTATATTATATTATATTATAATAACACCAATTCTTATTGCCTGCCCTCCACTGGTTCACAGAAGGGCTTCACTCTTCGCCCAAATCATCGGAATTGCCATTCAACCAGGAAATATAATGCATCCTTGCCACCATAACACACAGACATAATTTTTATAGTAGCTATTTATACATTAACTATGTTCGTTTGTGTACAGATAAGGCTTGAATGTAAATAATACTTAACAAATTGAACTAATCTTTTTTAGAAAATTTTGCTAAGAAAAACAGAAGCACTACGGAAGGTAATGGCGTCTCGAATTGAACGGCTAGTGGATACAGGTATTTGTCATTCTCTACTCGTTTGTAACATTATCCCCAACATAGTAAGTATAGTACAAAATTATATAATTAAATTACCATCCACTTCAACTTCCTTCGATTGGTCGACTGCATTGATAACACCTTGTAGCAAAGGCGCTTTGATTTTGAAATCTCTCGCCGTCCCCAAGGATAAATATTGTTGAAAGTTTAACTGAAAGGTGAATACAAATCTCATCTAAAATTATATGTAAATAGACGAAAGGAGAAAAGCGATAATGCCACTTGCATTAGTTATCCATACGTTCATCTTGTAAACTTTAAATAAATAGAACATAAATTTTGTTTCCATTTTATCACATTAGTATGATCGCGTTGTTTGATATAAAAAAACGTTAAAAACTTGAGGAACGCTTTCAAGTTGGATTACGTTCGTTCAATAAAATATAAATGAATTTTATGAATTCGACAAATCTTCACCTATCCCTAAAAAGGAATAAAAATAAAGTATCTGCCTGTAAATATCCCATCGTTTCGTAAAAGCTTTCTCTTCTACTGAGGAAAAGTTGTGACTTATTGCATCACGCTGCGATCCAATGCGACACATGCCAAAACTTTAGCTAAATTCGAAAAATGCACGTTTCCTCGCGTAACTTTTTAAAATAAAGGAATTAAAAGATATTTTCATAGTATTAATTTTGGATTTTAGCCGACTGCATATACGTACATTAGCCTTCGTTCCTAGAAGGATGACGTGTTTGCTGAACTGTTCTGCCTCCAGTACAAGTCGCGGAATCAGCTTGGTGTCTCTCAACACTTTGCTAGCATTCCGCTGTTGCTGCGACGACTCCAAGTATGTGATAAGACCGTCAGTGACTGCAGACAGCTTTTTACCGGAAAACTTAAGCAGTCTTTCCAGCCTGTAATATAAAATTAAATCGTATTTATTAATCATTACCTCGCGACTCTATCCGCGTATTTTTATCCAGGTAAACTTCTAGAATGTCTGTGTGAATACAATGTGACCGTACACGTCACATGTGTATATTTCACGTCACGATTAAACATGACATTTCTCTCTGCACTTACGATATAATTTTCGACCTCAAAGTGAACGGAACACGCTCACCTATATCATGACACCTAAACATTTTTAAAGTGGAAATTTCATTGGCCTCGAAGCCAACATTCAGGATCGAATTAAGTACAACGTAATACAGATATTTTATTTTATCTTCTGACACGTGTTACTGGATGAATTTATTTCATAATGATGCATACCTCAAGGACTGCACCATGGTTGGGTCCAGCTGCTTGATGAAAGTCGCCAGCAGCGAATACAGGCGCATGCAAATGGTCAACACTTTGTCGCTCCCGCCGCCGATACAGCACCGTAATTTAGCTGTCTCGGTCGTCCACGTCGTCAATTGACACAGTTGGATTACAATTGACTTGTAAAGCTCTTGTAGTTCTAACGACCGAATAAACAGATTACAATTATAATCATCAATCAGTATCAATAGAAAATGCTGAATTTCTCTTATAATTCGAAAGAAGAACTGTGCCGTAAATTATTTTATGTCTTAAATATTAGCTGTAAATTATATGCTTAAAGAAATAATCAGAATTAAAAACTCTATTGAGTGTAAATGCCTTTTTCGCCTGCCGTTAACGCGATAGGGGGTCGTGAGCTGCAGGTTGAAAAAACTGATGTATACAAAGTAAATTAATATATCCTCACCTCGGTCTATCCGCTGCTGGTGCGAGTGAACAGCAATGTTCAGCGCAGCTGTGAGATCTCTTGCTCTGCTTAGCAAATGCTCAGTGGTTTTAAATGTATTGCTCAGGTGAACGCATACTTGACCCAAAACCATATGACCGGAGCGGGAGTCTATCGTTGGGAAATTGCTTGTTTCTTGGCCAGCAGAACTGTCTTCTTCCTGTTCCAACAAAGAAGTAATGAACTCTGTTCCCATACCATTTGTTCAAAAACGTCACCATGAAAAAAAGTGCGTCCAACACGTAGAAAAAATATGATATTGTTCTATATTCTACGGTATATTATAATATTTGCAAAAAGACACCATTTGCGAAACAATAGGATAAATATATAAGCAACCTTAGTCTAGAACAGTAACCGAACTATATAAATAGAAGAAATTACAAAAATACTTTAATATAGATTTATCTAAAAAAACGATATATATTATTAAATTTTACCGGTTATTATGTATGAGACTTGAAAACACAATAATAATTATAAACCTCTTATCGAACTGTATAAACACGAAGTCAATTTGTCTCACATCGTTTTGGACGAGCATCATACAAAAATACGGAACCAGTGTCGAATTTCACTTCGATACATTACTGTTAATGAGTCAATGCTAATGGTCCTATAGAAATCACGACCAGCAGGAGGGTGCGCACTCACGTCGATGAGCCCCAGCTCGACGCTGAGCTTGAGCAGCAAGTCGGAGAGCAGCGCGGGCTCCGGCTGCGCGGCCAGCAGCGCGCCCGCCAGCGCCAGCGCCTCCGCCTGCTTGCTGCGGCGCGCGAACTCCTCCAGCTTCAGCGTCGCCTGCCGCCGTACCGAGGTAAGGTTTGACTAACTCTACGAGTATGCTTCCTGTGACGTCGGATCCGTAGACGTTTAATGAAACTATACAACGTCATCGCCATGAGCCTCAAATTACGCAAACAATATTTATATATTAACCGTCTCATTGGATTATGTGAATATGTTCCTCTGAATTTGTGCACACACCTATGTACTCCATCACCTCCGCAGTTGGCAATCTATAGATATTACTTGACACAATTTTTGCACAATTTACAATTTGTCTAGATTTTTGAGAACTTATATGAATTTTCGGTGACATTATAAAGTGGATCGTGACGTATAAGTAGATTGCGGATTCTAATTTAGAGAAGATTAATATAAAGTTTTTATGATTAAAATTGAGTATGAATCTCAATTTACATTTTCCAACAATAACAAAGCTCTATCGTTCCTCTCCGTGTTCGATATGTGCAATGAGCTTGAAATTGCTACAGTAGGAAATATATTTGAGTATTTTTACAACACTCACCCCAGTTAACTGATTGCAGGGTACAATTGGTACCTCCAAAAGTAAGATTGCGATCTGAACGACAGTCGTAAGTATCTTCCTTCTGACCATATCCAAATCTTCTTCGGCTGCCTCTGTTTCTATGTATGTCAGCACTGAATGTAAATTTTCAAGAATCTCCGCAAGGCAACCTGTAGCTGGTTTGTCGTTATTGCCAACTGAAACAACGTCAACAATAGTTTAGTATAAAGATTCCATAATTGTTGCAAAAAAATGCAACAGGATCTCGTACAATCAACGTTATATATAATTGGTAACAATGGCAAAAACGATGGTGGGTTCCTATTAAACATAGGTACATGCTAAATAAGACTTCATGGATCAATAAAAAAAAGTGTCATAATATTCATGAGCATACTAGAAGCCATTGGGTTGACAAAAAATGTAAGAAAACACTTTGCTTTGACAAGCCTTACAATTTGAATACATCCCTGTAAAATTCTTAAAAAAAATATTTTAACCTTTTTAAGGGATGGAATGATGTCTGACAGTACCAGTCAAATTATCCCTTTGAAAATCTACCTATATATTATAAAAAAAAAAAAAAACAATATTATAAAGTATTTTTTAATTATGATAAGTGCACTTACTTATACCAGACATGACGTCATCTAACTTCAAAGAGTATGCCGGCGATAGTAACAGGCTCAGGCACGTCTTGTAGAGTTCTAGACAAGCTAGTGTAGTGTGGTCATCGAAATCACACATATCCTGAAATCTGTAAATATAATTAAATATAATAAATTGTTATGGGCCTACTCTGAAATGATCTTTATTATATCAATATTAGTATATTTATATAATAAAATTTTTGGAGAATCATAGCTGTACTTGTTTGTCTGATAGCTATCTTTATTTAATAAAATGTACCAATAAGGTCTGTAATAGTGATCGATGTAGAGAAATAGTTCTCTTGATGACTCATTACTTAGAGTCACGATTGCTTGGCTGATATTTATCGCATAGAACATGCATTTAAAAATATTTATCACTTGAGGGGATTTAGAGCTGAAAGTTGTAATTCCATATTTTCTACATCAATCACTTCGATCAACATTATCACTAGATAATCAATCAAATGTAATCAAAATGAGGTCTTATTTCATAAATTGAAATCTAAATTTGCGTCAACGTGTTAATGTGCCACGATGCTTCTGTTGTGTTCAAAAACTGTAAAAATAACTATCGAAAAATATATGTATCGGACGGAATATCATGTTTTTGTTAAGTAGATGCTGTGCTTTAATTTAAACAATAAAATACCCAACTATTTTAATGAAACAATAATTATTTAGTTTTTAGCAAAACCAAGCGCCAATTTTAGCCAATGTCTGGCCAAGAAATGCTTTAGAACAGTGAATATATGGAGTAGTTTCATTATACTTTATAATTTTTTATGATATTTTTTGGCATATAAAAATCTCTTACCCATTTTCCCCAATCATGCACAAGGTACTTGGTTGGGGAATATAGATAAGTCTGGTATTATTTGTTGTATAGTTATACGATATTTGTTGATCATTAGCAATGAATAAGTATTATTATAAAAACATAATAGAAATAATTAGTCAAATTATTCTTACAAACAAAATTAGAACCGCGACTCGGTAACAGTCTCTTCTGAGCAATAAATTGTTAATATCGTACATTTAAAGTGGTGTTCTCTGCTCTGATAATAACGAAATAAGGTTGAATTTGGAACAAACGTTAATGTAAAATTATGTTTCTTTTGTTACTCGTGGAGTAAGTTTGGAAATGAATTTTAATACAATCTAAGCCGCGCTTTATTGCCCGGGAAGAAGGCACAGGTTGGGTTGAAAGGATTAAACGTCTACATCGTCTATCTCTACTCGACGGGACGGTCAGTCGGTCACTTGACGCGTTATCTAGTGGTACCGTCGCCCCAAGATGACCGCATTAGCGTAGCGAGTGGTTCACCGGCAGAGCACGCGCGCGTGCAGCAGCGCGGCGGCGCGCAGGGCGGGCGCGCGGGCGGCGCGCGGCGCGGCCCCCCCCAGCGCCGCCTGCGCGCCGCGCAGCGCGAACGCGTGGAAGTCGCTGCGCGCGCGGATGTGGTTGCGCTGCTCCACCGACGACCACGGGACATTCTCGCTGGAACACGTGAACGCGCTTTTATTGGTGAGCATTTTTTTCATTTTTTTTTTATTTCATATTTGAGTGATCATTGTTTTGATCGTGCTCGCTTGCACTCAACCGTTAAAGAAAGCTCTGTGTTGATCGTTTCAAGCCAATTAAAAACGTATCTCACCCGTACAGGAGGTCCAATACTCGCAGGCACAGTTGCAAGTCCCACAGGCACGGGAGGGGCTTGAAGGGTCCGGCTCTGTCTTTGACCGCACTGGACACCTTCTTCGGTGATTTACCTTTCTCCTTCTGTGATTTTTGTGACTTTTGGGTCTTTTGTGATTTCACTATTTCCTTGGTTTCGTTTAACGATTTACTCTTTTTACCTGTTTTCGGAGATCCCTGAAATACTTGAAAATATTTATTTTCTGTTATGCCAGTGTAGTTTCCATCATTTTAATTTAATAAATAAACATAATTTATACTTATGCATTTCCTGAAATTTTATAAAACTAGCGTTCCGCCCCGGCTTCGCACAGGTGCAATTTATTAATAAAGATAACGGTATAATTAAAATATCTTTAAAAGAAATAGTATTGGTCCATAACTTCCTACTAGATACAATTACCTACTAGATACAAACAAACAAGTTTCGCTTATGATATAAGTATAGATGAATAACGTTTTTATATACCTTAGAATTATCCAACAGCTGAAGATAAGCCTTATACAAGTGATGCACGGAGTTGGCGTTAGAGTTCTGAGGATTCCATTGCATGATGCGATGCGCAATGAGCGCTTCATAGCACTGCAACGTCTGTTGTACTTTTATATTTTTCGCTTTGGACTCTGGTGTCAGATCATTTAAGCCTGTGTCGTCCTTAAAAAAATATATAAATTTAATGTTATTCAAGTATTCACGTGCGTCCACGTGACACAATTAAAAAAAAAACTAATTAAATTAACATATATCGCATAAATATGCTTCGCTATCGCTTATTTATAAAATTACTCGTGTAACTTCCATTTTCATAAAATTTAAGGGAGTAGTTACTTACAAAATAAAAAAACAAAGTTCTTAAATAATAAAGTTTAAACTATACGGAGTTTGAGATAAGATCGGTATCAAAGTAAGATCGTACCGATCGAATTTCCGGCTGACTTGATAACTTTTAACATGAAGTTCACCAGTCAATAGAAACAGTTTTATGAACTTATATTGCCAAAAGTACAAATACAACAAAAATATGCTTGAATTAGTCAGAATTTTGATCGTTAAGATCTTACCCCAATGCACTATAATACTTAAAGACAAGCTATTGAAAAATCCGACAAACTATTTAAAAAATGTATGCCAATAAATAGTCACAAACCATTTGTATCACCGCCGAGAGATCGCTCTTGCACAGCTTTTCCATAATATCCGTAAGTTTTCTCCTGAGGAAGGTAGCGCCGTTTTCGCTCTGACTACCGAGGACGTCTTCCGACTCATCCTCGTCCACTTGTAAGAACTGCGCTATCACGTACAACAGCCGACCAATGGGTTCCTAAAATTATTAAATATTATTATTATTTAGACAACTCATTATCAGCCAACCCGGAATTCGAACCCAGGAACTTCTGTAAATAATCTGGAGCCTTAGGATACAAGCAAATTATGTATCTAACAAAACTTACTGTTAGAGTAGCACCGATGCTTGATAATTGTACACACTTGTCGAAGAGTAACACGGAGGTTTCATCATCATCATCGGGTAAATATTTATTCAAGTGATCATAGAACAGTTCCAAGATCGACTCGTGTAGAGCTGGCTTGTCTTTGGTACAGTCGTACATCTCTAAAACACAAATTCATAAAAACATTCAAATGCTACTGAATGTATTTAATGTTTTAATAATATCAATTATAATATAATGTTCGTAATTTATATATTGGATTAATATTTATTTTTTTGCATTATTGAATGGTCAATTTAAAAATTGGGGCTTCGCTCGCGATCTAGGGGAAGGTCGTCAGGTGTTAGGTATAAAAAGGTAGCTTATGTCCATCCTTGGGGCTCAATCTTGCTTCACACAAAATTTCATCAAAATCGGTTCAGTGATATTTTTGAATTTATTATATTAGTATGTATAGATGTCAAGTTATCCTGAACCATGCTAAGTGCCGATAACACAGTACTTGTTCGTGAAGTAAATAATAAGGATTCTTGTGTTCAAATTGGGATAAGAGCAAGTCACTACAGAAAGAGTAAACTATATGATATTATTATGAACATATTCCACGTTAAATTTAAAGGGCATGAGTGACGCTTTGCTTACAAGTAATCTCAGTGTGCGTGCGACGACTAAGAGTAGAGACAGCAAAAAAATACAAATTAGATTATATTTGTTAAGTTTATTTTAAAGTCGATAATTTAACGCTATCGTGGGTGATAAATAGATCCATTACATACAATAGTTGTACCGATCCTATTTTTTAATGTATCCATAAATGAAATTTATATTGTTATAATCTTTTTATTATCAAAACATGGAGTTTGAAATTTAGACCTTATTCACGTCGCTTCAAGATACAAATTATAATAACCAACCCATGATTGTGCAATTAAAAAGATATACTGCGTTCCCATCTGTTAAGATAATATTTACTTGATATTAATATGGTAAAACTATGTGGTTTATCAACCACATATTAAGTTGATTTTACTGTGCTTACATGAAAACGCTAAATGATTTTTTAAAAAATCTTACCGGTGTATAATAATTGTTTGACAGCAGCATCTTGCACGAGACAACGACGTAGAATCGACAGCACTTCCAAACATATCGTTTCGTTGCGAACTCGAGACGTTATCCTGTTTGAAATAGTAAGGTAATATATTGTACACAAAACATAAACACTCAGTTTTTGTAGTCTATTTTTTTTTAGGCATGGTGGGTGTTAAATTTGAATATAAAATTACAATGCAACGTCTCCATATGTTTTGTTTTGTTTTAAATAAAAATAAGGCTTCTCGCTGTGATTATTCATCGTGATATAGGTACTGTCTTTTGTTGGCAGGCTAGTATTTTTTTACTTGTTAGCTATAATAGAATATATGGCACTCCTAACAATACCTTATGGTATATGTCCGATCAACAATCCGAGACGCCCATTACTAAAAGGCTCGGATTAAGAGAAGAATGTTCAACATCGACAACATCTAGTCTAGAGGTAAAGTCTAGAGGATAATGAGAATTTCTTGTCAGAAAAACACAAAAGTTTTTATTCGCAGAGAAGGTGTAGATATACAAGACGCAGATTAACATGAGATTTACTAAGCACTGCTACATTATATTATGCACTACAGTTCAGTTCTTGATTAAATAAATCTTTATAATACACGAATATTCCATTTAACCACTAATATATTCTTCAATTTTACTTTCAAAGTTCCGATAAAAATTTCATCACTAATCGTAACGCGATCTTTTCGAGAATCCACAATGAATATCATAGTTATTCGCGATCTCAACCGATGACATCGCGTCAAATAAATGTCAAAGTTGTTTATTTGTTTTACGCCCAATATCAATGGAAAAGGCTATAGACAATAAAGACATAATGAGAAGTCGAATATGGCGGATATCTGTAAACTTACGCAGCGCCCTGGCTCGTAGCGTGCATGTCCACCGTGAGCTGCGTGAGGTAGGAGTGCGCGCTGAACTGATCGCTGGCGCCGCTTTGACTCGATGAGAGTTCTTTTGATAACTTCATATATTTTAACACCGTCAAAAACCCAAAGAGGGCTAAGCAGCGGTAGCTGGAGTCCCTGTTGCAGAACGTTGTTGTTAAAATTAAATGTTTTATTTGGAAGGATTCCGTGGTTAGTAGCGGGACACTGACGGGTCGTACTTACTGAATAAATAATTGTCATATAAACATGATCACTGAAGTAAAGAATCAGCTGATTAATGTCTCACTATTGGGTACAGGCCTGGTCTCCCTTTTGAGGAGAAGGTTTGGAGTTGACTCCACCGCTGCTCCCATACGGGCTAGTGGTCTCGTCCGCCACGTGCAGGTTTCCTCACGATGTTCTCTTTCTACGCCGAGCACGAGATAAATAAAAATTAAGCACATGATTGAGATGATTCAGAAGTGCTTGCCCCAGATTTTAATTCATAATCGTCGGTTAAGATTCACGCATGTAAGTTACAAATATCGAACAATATTTATTTATTAATTCATTCATCGTGTATTTAACTTCTTATAGAACATTTATAACTCGAAATGTAAATCTTATTACTCTTTGGGTCATTTTACTTAATATTTTCATCTGTCAATGCATAAAATAAATAACAGTATATTAGTCGATCGTCGCTCCCTCTCGGATAAATATTAATTCGAACATATACATGCACGTATGAACAAGAACATACATACCAGGGATATCAGAAATAAAAATCTATCCGTAATCGAAACGGATAAAGAATATGTTTGGAGCCATTCGGTTTCTGTTTCTGTGATCACACCGAACAGTAAATAATATGCAGAGGCAAGCCGCACCGCGAGTAGAGCCCCTTGCGGCAGACCATGACGAGCGAGTCGCGCACGCGCGCGCTGTAGGGCAGCAGCGGCCGCACGGCGCCGTACACGCGCTCGCCCGCCGGCGCGCAGCTCTCCAGCGCGCCCGCCAGCTGCGCGCTGCGCTCCACGGCCGCCGGCGACAGCTTGCACAGCACGTACAGGCAGTCTGCAAGGCGCTTGGTCACATCGGTGCCGTGGCTATCGGTATTATCGGCTCATTATTAATATAATCGAGTGAGTTGCTTCGCTCCCGAACTGATGCATACTCGGCCGCTTTTGCTGATATTTGATAAAATTATGATCTAAAAATACAGTATACATATTTCGAGGAGCCGTACCGGTGTACTGATGTTGGCTGTAGTCCCCGAAAATTTTATCAGCTAGTTGACTGAGTATGTGTCCGGCGGTCTCGGGCTGAGCTTTGCACAGCCGCACCAGAATCAGCTTTCCGTGTGACCAGCACGCTTGAGCCGTGGGCTTTATTCGGGATACGGAGAGCAAACAGAAGGCGAGGTTTATGAGACCCATCACCGTTAATTGCCGGTGATTAGCACTGAAAGAACATATTGTTTAAGGTCATTTAAAATAGGTAGGGGACACAGAAATAAATATTATTCAACCCTCACATCGTCAATGACTCACTCACCTTTAAAACCAGAATACAACAATTTTAAGTATTGCGGTTTAGTGATAGGCTAAAATTTAGGTTTTAAAGAAATTTTAGTCTGAATAATTCACTATAAAAAATATTTTTTATAGGCAACCCACGCCATATTATCATTTGATAACCTTAGTAGTATAACTAACTGCTACGTTACTGGTCACTAGTCACTACAGTCTAGTGGCTAGATTTTTGGCCGGTCAGGCCGATGAATAGTTATTTGGCTTTTCTATTGAAAAATCCTCGGTAACAGCCCGGAGTCTAGAAGTTTGATATGTGTACACTCCCGTCCCCGGAAAGTGCACTATAAATATGTCCTACATAGTTGGCTAGTCTCACTTGAGATTAGTCTAGTCGCCGTGGCCGAAATCAGGCCAACATCATCATCAGTATATTTTAATATGAACGATAAATTATCTTACCTCTCAGTAGTGAGCACTTTGAGCACGCTAACAATATCTACGTCCGGCGGCAACACAGAGCGAACCCACGCAGACTCTTTGCTCTTCAGCTCGTCCAATATACGAAACTCTATCGCCGACTTTATTACCTTCAAATGTTATTCAAAGACAAATTATTATAAAAACTACGAAAATAGCATTATAAAGTCTGTTTAATTAATTCTCACGCGATTATATTAAAGTAAAATAACTTGTTTATAAACAGTTAGGCAGAAATAAAATATATAGCCCAAACATACTAACGGATAAAGTAAAACAAAAAATTGTATAATCCGCGCGCGATCAGAATGGAATGCAACCTTTTGGAACTGAGACACGCACAGTCCGGCCGCTAAAGGTAGCGTCAGCAAAAGCGCAGGACGAATTGTCACTTGTTATTGTTACTGTATTGATTTTTAGTTTTACGAATGTTATAATCATTATCATAAAAATGAGTTGAAACAGAAGGTAAAATTTAGGAAAGTCAATCACATGAAATTTTTCTTGCAGTTTAACATAAATTTCTTATATGGAGTTAGTAATCTCATCTTGATCGAATTTGGATTCAAATAGTCCAGAGATTTTTTTCCAAACAAGTCAAACAAAAATTCAAAAAAAATATTGAAATAATATCTTTTTCCGTCTCGCATTTTTAAATTTGGACGGATAATTACAATTTTAATATTGACCAATTACCAGTGTTTAATCGTTTTTATAAATCAGAAGAAAAATATAGATTTTAATTGATACTTTTTTTTAAATAAATTTTTAAGTTGCATTTTTGACTTATTTTGAAAAAAACTAAAAAACGTGATAACTCAAAAATGGTTAACTTTTGCATCATGCATATGGGGGTTAAAATTATTGCAAATAGTCACCCCTATCACCTCCTAACGAGAATACGTCGAATTACCAATAACCCTGTAATAACTACCTACATAATCGACTAAAATCATAACCCCCCTAAAGTTTTGCCAGAGCCGGACAATTATGGTAAGAACCTTTTTTGCTAACATTCCTTTGCTGAAGAACCACAATTTTCGATTTACTTTGACAAAGTTCCATTCTATGCTGATAGTTCACGGCTTATTATAATAATCATACTTACATCCAAGCAAACTGATTTAAAATCCGCACCCTTATCCGAGATAGCTAGGGAAAGGTCAATGAGGAATGGTGTTCTTAATAGTTGGGTTTTTGGCCACTGTTTTATATGCTTGCGAATGAGTTCTGGTTCCGCTGCTCCTTGTGATATATGGTACAGGCATGTGGACAGACATCTACTCATCTCCGCGGGGCTGTGTTGAACTGAGGACAAGAAAATAATAAATAAAACAAAATACATACCTACACAATATAAATTTAATGTATGTGCTTATCATAATCATATGAAGCAAATATTGCACTTGTAATTATTTCTTAATTTGCATATTTCTAGTTTTAATTAGATCAAAACCAGACCTAAATAACTATTTACTATATTTTGAATTAAATATGAATGAAATTCCTTTCACTCCGAATTGACTATTTGAGTACATATGTACCTATTTGGTTTTAACATATCAAACATGTACATTTCAATTGTCTATGAAAATATTTAGTGATGTTATATACCTATATCATCAACATCCATTGTGGTTGACTCTGAGTCTTGAGGCGGAGGCTCCAGCTTGCTGTATAGTCTTACATTAAAGTAATGACTCAAGTGAGCGAGAACAATTTCGACATTATATAACTTGCATAACCTGAAAAAAAAATTAATTTCTCTTAGAAGGCAGGCAAGCAAGTCGCGCGTCTTTTATTTTGGAAACGAATGTATAGGGTATAGAAATAGTAGACATAACGTAGCTCTCCAGTACAAATCCGCCTGGTGTCCTCAGATGTGGAACAAGCAAAAATTTTAAATTATTGTTAATTTTATTGTATTATCATCTATAAAGTTGTTAAAGTCTGATATCTATAATTTAGGTAAATATTTTTATTCTGTATTAAACAAACATGTAAATATGTACTTGATAAAACGTAAATTTTATATTTAATTTGAAACTTGAGTGTATAACACATTTACTTGAGCAATTGGTGGACAAGTGGAGGCAGGGCATCAGGTGATATATCGACCATGTATGAACAAATCTTGTTTACAACTTGTCTGTGATCAGTGCGCGACAGTTGAATATCTCTGAAAAAAGAAAAAAACACATTACAGAAAGTATATTTTTTACAACTGCACCCTAGGTTAAATTTTACTATATATAATTTTTTATAGTTATTAATACAAACCAATCAAGTTTAAGCAATACAAATTTATTTACCAACAACCCTTATTAACATAATATAAATTACTGGACTTAGTAATTACTAAAGAACGAGCAGGAATTTAAAAGCAGGCAATGGGCCACCAGCCAGTATTATAATAGTTACTTCCACATTTATTTATTTTTATTATTTAAATAGTTGGACAGGCAAAGTTGCAAATGGGCCACCTGATGGTGAGTTACTGCCACTGATAGACATTGATACTTTCAGAAATATTATACTAAACTTTTGTTAGTATATAATGCTTTACCTTCTGGCTAAAAAGATGAGTTCTTTCAAGCAAACTTTAGTATGTCGATTGACCCCATAATTGCACTAATTAATTATATACACACTAATTAAACAAATACACTAATTAATTATTTTATAATTCATATACTCACTTAAACATAGCTGTCAACTGCACCAACTGCTTCTCATTCCATCGGCATTGACACAATGTGTGCACACTCTGCACTTTAAATTCAACTCCTGACAATTCAGAACCACAATATTTGACATTGTCGTGTAACAAAATAGCATTAAGGCACTCTGGTAAGATGTCTCTCCAACTGTAATTATAAAATAATTTAATTGAATAATCATATTCAAATTGGGAAAATGTTTTTACATTTATAGATAATTAAACATTTGAAAGATAGCATTCTTATACTTTAGAAGATATCAAAACCAAAAAATACTGCTTGATTTGTCAGATACATTCTGTAACATTACAAATTTTGATCAAAGTCATTAAAATTTGACATATGTTTTACAGTAACATTATTATTCATACTTCTTATCTTATTATGATATACATAAAAGAACAAATAAAAAAATATACCTACTTAATATTTTAACTACACATTTTCTTAATTCTTATTGCACCCATGCAAAATGGAATATGATACTAGTATAATATAGATTAGATATTTTTGACAATTTATAAAACTAAAGTTACAGCATACAAATATCCAACTACAAAGGCTTCTTTCTTTTGATAAAGTTTATTTTAAATATATATTTTAAGTGATAAGACATAGTGTTATATAGTAAATATTTCTGTTCCAGTTTGATGTGAATGGGCCAGTGTTATTGTAGGGCAAAGGGTCATAACTACATAGCTCCCAAGCCTAGTGGCCCATATGGCAATGGATGTCTATCTATTATAAATATAAAGTTACAAAATGGCACTTACATCATATTAACATCAGTGTCATCTACTATAGATTGAACACTATCACTGCTCCATCTTACTAGGTGTTCTAATGGCAATCTTGGCAATTCTAAACACAGTCTGCTTATCACATCACCACAGTGAGTGAGAGATGTTAATTCTTTTCTCATTGTTTTGAGTACTATATCAATTACCTAAAATATTATGATTTATATGATTATAATTATAATTATATTATTAATTTAAGCTGTATTGTAACAAATTATCGGATATACAAATAGTTAAAATTACCTTAACTTTGATTTTGGATGTATTGTCTGGTAAGCCATTGAAAATACAATCCAACAAGTTAGCTCCATCGTTAAGTAGTATTCTACGAGGAATTTCATCAATCACCTAATTAAAACAAAATTCAATATATCAGCACAATAAAGAAAAACACATATATTTATTATCATCGCACTTCAAACTTGAGTCGTAAATTAATACATGATTCAACCTGTTCAAGTTTTAATTTGCAAAATTTATATAATTCTTCACGTTCACTGTTATTTTGTCCAAGTTTTATTATTTTGCTGAAAATCGTTTTCGCTTCCATTCTTTAACATAAATAATCGCAGTAAAATTTTAATATTAGTATATTTATAAAAAGTTTATAGTACTTATATGCGCCGCCAACTTTTTAAAATATGTTATTGAATACTAAGAAATGACATTGACATTTGACTATAGATTAAATATAGAAAAATTATATCAACATAGTATAGGCAAAAGTATAGCAACATACCATCTTAATACATCATATTATTCTTCAAAAAGAGAAATTAAAATATAATTTAAAAAGTAAGTTTGAAAAACTACAATTATTTTTAATAAGGCATTTTCAAAATTCTGTCATTTAAGATTAAGTAGCTTAATTTTTAAAGGAAATATATGTTTTACTTTTATATTTCATAATTAATTGATAGTAACACCAGTATGGTTGTAACGTCTTTTTGATAATGACGTCATCATAGTTTATGTTTAGCAAAAGAGACGTTACAGAATTACTTTAATCATTATATTAACTTTTCGTATGTACATGGAACTGTACAATGGTTTTACGTGAACGTCATCAACTACATAAAAAAATTGAAAGCATTACTATTCCCTGATTAGGTTATCATTCAAAGTGAGTGAAGCAAGACGTAACGATACATTTTGGCGGCATTGCTCGAAGCCACAGAAATAGATTTCTTGTGCAATAATCATTTTGTACTAGTCCGTTTTTAATTTACGTTTCGAATAGTGTGCTGACCACAGAGTGCTAGATTCAATTAAGTTAAGTGCTTAAACATGCGGAAGTGATGGTGTTATAATTTTCATAGTGTAAATAAATTCTAATAATGGAGAACCCGACAGTTAGCGGATTGAGGTCAAGGTCCCGGTCGAAAACACCCTTTTTACGTTCCAGCTGCGACCGTGAGAGCTGTGCAGAGGGTGAAGAACACAAACACCATAAATCTGGAAGAAAGACTCCTATAAAACGAAGTACGCCGATCAAGTAAGTTGCAGAGTTCTAACGGTGTAAACAAATATAAAAACAACAAATTAAAAATGATCTGTTTATATTGCAATTTAATTAATAGTTATTTATTATTTCAAATATTATAAAAATATTTATATGATTGATAATAACTTAGTCTCATAAAAATATTAAATTTATTAAGATGTTTGATTATAAATAATACGAAATGGTGTAATTTTTATTTTTGCATATACTTAATGCTATTTATTTATCTATATGTGATAACACTGATAAGATTGTGAACATATCATGCATACATATACCTCCATCATAAAATCTACATTCTACATACAAAAAAAGGTTTAATATATAAATAATACAACTATAAAAAACATATCTATTGAAATTATAATATAATACGAATTAGGAGAACTATTGTCCTATATACATTAATTTATAAATGTATTTTATTTAATGTAATCTTAAATGAGAATAAGAATTGTATGGTTTATTTTTTTAAATTCAACAATCTTTAACTTATTAATATGAATGACCGCATTTGCACTAACATTTGCTATCATTCATGTTATAAGTCTCTAGACTGGATTTTAATGATAATTATGTGATAAAAAAAATCATTAATTAATTTTTAATATTGACACCATAAGTTATGCATATTTGTATTAAATTTTTTTACTTGTGAAGCTAGACACTTATCTTTACTCAAAAAAATGTTGTAAGTTAAGCTATTTATGGAGACCCACCAAAGTAAAGAACATGTTTGGTGTGAGCTATGACGTCATAGTAGACTTACTGTGAGGTCAACCATGGTTTTATGGTGACCTTAACATAAAAATTTGATGCCACAATACCACAACCTTGGCTAATGTGATTCTAAACACTGTTTCATAAGTACAATGTCACCTACACTATAACTCAAAATTGAATCGGTTATTAAATATTTTTCAAAAAATTATGCTTAATAAAATTTTGCTAAGTATAGGTATATCACGTAAAGTAAACGGTATTTTTATTTAAATAATATTTAGCTATAAACTAGCTGAACATACTTTACCTTTGTGTGAAATTTTCAAAGCACTCAAGCAGTCACCCACATTTTGCACCCTCAATGGTGAATTAAAAAAAATATCCTGTTCTTCCTTCGGCCTCTTAGTTAAGAGTAAAATTTGGTATGGAGATAGTTATCTCCATACCAAATTTCATCAAAATCGGTTCAGCGGATATGTAACAGACAAAGTTACTTTTCCAATTATAATATTAGTGTAGATGCAACATTGTGTATAATTATTATGAATTCCCTGATTATTTTAAAGAAGTTTACAATAAAAGATCACTTTATTTAAAATTGATGGAAGTTGGTAGAGTATTTGCTGTATGGCTTATTATTCAAACTTACAATAAAAGCTTTCAAATAATTTTCACATCTACCATGTCAATAAATGTTTTGAAACTTGTTTTTAAGGCAATTTGTGTTTATGGCACTTGTAATAATTACTATTGTGTTAGAAACAACAAATGTCATACTCTCTCTACTTATATTTCAAAATTTTATTGATTTCGACAATTCTTTCAGACAAACGGAAACAAAGCCCATAGAATCGGTACAGGAATTTAAAGAGGATTCGCCTCCCGCGTACCGCACTCGAAACTTCACTCGGCAATCGGAGAAGCTCATCAAAACCTCCGACTACTCCTCAGAGGAGAGTTTAGACAGACTGAGAGGAAATAGAAAAGAAATATATCAGGTAAGATATTTTTTAAATTAAGAATAACAAAAAAAAATATTAGTTTTTTTGCCTTAGTTTGACAGAAAATAAAAAAAAGAGGTGTCGTGGAACACCTGGTTGGAACGAAGTGGCCTTCGCAATATACTACGTATTAAATTTTAGAAACAATGAAATGAATTAACAACTTTTTAGAATAATTAAATGACAATAAATATTATTGTTATATAAAATCCCATGTGAATAATCAAGAATGCCATAACAATACCAAAATTAAGGCGTATATAAAGAAGAGAAAGAAGGAAAGGGCGCCGGGGGGGGGGGGTCGTAACGCTTTTTCCTTACGTGACGATTCCTTACAGTAGACTGTAAACCGCGTAAAAGCACATCGTTCCAAAAATAAATGTATGTATGTGTACAAATATACATTCATAACAGTAAAGTCCAGAAAATCATTACTTTGAATTAATGTTCATCATTTCATGTAATTTACATACTCCATATGTGATGATGTGAACAATGAATATGTTCCTTGTTTGTTCGTTCTTTTGTTAGCTGTGGATTTATTGATGGATTTTACCCTATTATTATTTATTTATGTTTTTATTAATAATTACTAATCCTTGTCCTTCCCGGAAGATACTGTAAAAACATCGTTTTACTTAAATTCAGTACATATATATTATACCGTATTATAGCAGTTCTATTCAAATCTCTTTACTCAGTATAGAATAAAATAGCATCACACTTACGTTATTCATAGTCAAAGTAAAAACTACGGAAACTAACTTCGGCAAAGATAGACTAACCTGACCCACCTACCTACCCTCTGAGAATAACCGATAAAGTTTTTATAAAATGAAGATTTTTGGAATTTATTACAAAATTCGAATATAAGTAATTCAAAAATAGACAGAAAGAGATCATTTCATTTTTAATATATAATATCCGCTGATGAGTGAAATGTATGTTATGACAATACAAATTAGTCTAAATTTTTGTTGAGAATTTTGCAATGCTGTAAGTACTGTAAGAATACTGTAACTAATATAATTATTATTATATTTTATAATAGGCCGAAACATGTTCATAATTGTAAGGCTTCTGACTTACTTAATTAAAGAGTCTAGGGACATAAAGTTGTGAAAGTTAAAAACGCATTGACGGTGAAAAAAATAGGAATTGTCAATATTTCTTAGTACTAACTTAGAATATTGCATAATATGTTAAGAATCTGGTGGTGATCCCTTATCATTAAGTAGCAAATTTGCTCATACATATATGACATATACTTGAAAAATACTTTTTATGCCATTTTCATTCTAATCATTGAACTAAGCTAAGAGATACCGTTGCGTGCTATCTCAGCTACAATCTATTCAAGGTCAAAGGCGCACCGCATGCTCGCATATGACACGACGTATATGTTACGGAATGCATCACAAATGTATAAATACATATAAAATAAGATGGGTATGCAATACAGAGCTACCAAAATGATTAAAAAATGTACACCACATTTTTTTTTGACTCATTATTTGATGAATGAAATGAATTTGATGCTAATCGAAATAGGAAATTGTACCGATTCTATCTCCTTGGAGATTTTTAATAAGTTTCTGTATAATAATTTAATAACTATTTCATTATTGTTTATAGATCTTTTCACTAATTATTATCGTCGTGCATTAGGATGAGTGTGTGACGCACATGCGTACAAGACGTCTTAGTGTGCGTGAGACGAATAAGAGTAGAGACAGCAAAACAATACAAATTAGATTAAATTTTAAATTTAAGTTTATTTTTATTAAAAGCCCGATAATTTAACGTGGAAGGGTGCGCCATCGTGAGTGAATACGTACAAATTACTGGATTTGTTTAATGATAAACTCCGTAATCGATATGAATGAAAGATTTTTGGTTGATATTAAATCACTCAAATCGACAGATAACGATGGCCGACTGGTTTGTTTATTTTCATCGCAACTCTTCTAACAAAATTATGAACCATTTCCTGGTTTTATCATAAATATTCTCTAGATCTCTGTTGTATAGACTACATTTTTTAAATATAAAAATATGGTAGCCTAAAAGTAAAGTAGCCTTGCGTACTACGTGCACGTGTATAGCCGTGCGTCGCTGTGGATTAGCGGCTTATAAGCAAACCTTGACAACAACTCTTACAATAACACAAAAATGTGTCTAAAGTGAATCAGCACTCAACGGCCACAAGTCCAGACGAGTCGTTTTCAGTCACGTTTAAGTTCCAAACAAATTCGAAATAAGCCGGACTGAATTCAGGTGATCTGGGAAGCATCCAGCTTTAAAATAGAGTTCAATGTACAAATTAGTTTATATTATAAAGTGTTTTTTAGTTTAGCATAATTAAAGTTTTTCCTTCAGCTTAACCTTTCTTTTTTTTTTTCAAAATGACACAAATCACGATAACTTTATTTCAATTAATTTATCCCGTTCCGATGTCCGCATAATCTGAGTCTGGTTTAGCGGGATTAAACTGTATAATACATAAACGATTCATCGTACGTTAAAACTAATACTTACATGTTAAAGGTACCACGAAACTTGACGTTCCAAATGAGTACAGATCCAACGATTTCCATATATGTATATACATACCTACGTAAAGCAAATATACGTACGTACAAGTTCGTTCAACTCGGTTCTTTTTAAAGTAACGTTTGTCTTAATTGAATAACAATTATAATGTACCATAAATAACAATCATTGGTCTACACAGACTACCCACCCACGCTGGCCACTCTTAATAAGCGCTTCCCTTTCTCATGTTACATATGAGTGCAAATCTAGTGTATTGATATTTGTCACTAGATAATTTATTTTGATACTTTACATATTTAGCTTTTGACAAGGATAGTCCAAATTATTCATAAAAGTAGTAAAATTGCAAACATTATTAAATATATATGAATAAAAAGTTTATTACTGAATAAATAATTTAAATTATAATTGTTTTTAGCAATTCAAGTTTTAATAGTGTCTTTGTAGTCTCTTTGTTACATTTATTTTGTATAAAGAATTTTTTTTTGAATAAACTAGTGCAAACAGTTAATAGTTATGTGAAAGTGTACCTCTCTAGGGATAAACATCCCTCGGCAGACGACTATATAAATTCTACTTCACAATATGAAATTCATGAACCTATTTATGTTTTAATACAATTAGGTCACAATTAAAATAATATATTAAGAAAGACTTTATTACGTCTGTACTAATTTAAAACACAAATATTATTGATATTTTTTCGCGCATATAATATGTAAAACACAACAATTATTTTTACAACTAACGTAATATCAATTGTATTAACTTCAAAATAACAAATAATTAGATCATATTTGTATTCGTTAATATTGCGTATAATATGATTGCCTGTAACCCAAATAAATAATAGGTAAGTCACGCTATACTGTAAATGTAAATGTTTCTTAACGCAAACTTATTGCGATTTCCGTTTTAATTTATAAATAAATTGCGGATGTCCCTAGTTTCCTTCTGATCGCCTACGCGTTAAAAGAGATAAAATCGGCTGAAATAATAAATGCACCGTTACATACTTAAACTGTTGTGTATGGTTCCTCCCTCATGCCCATTAGTCAATTGCCAAGAAATCAGTTTATATTGGGGTGGCCACACGTCTGATCTTCTATGAATATCAGATTTGTGGAATTTATAAAAATTACCCAATAGTCCACAGCCATATCCATCAATTAGACATGGTAACCCTTCAGGTAAACACATTAAATGGATAAAAAAATAAATTAAATCTTTTTTTTTATACCAGTAAACTACGTACAGTACCTACATCATTATTTTCTTTTTATATTTTTTGTACGTTTGTATGTAATCAGCCCTTAAATGGTTGGACTGATATTGATGAAATTTTTAATGTGTCTGAATTAATTTTGATTGGTCTCGGTAGGTGTCGCTGTGATCGGAAATAAAATAAAAAGAAAGAAAGAAATCTTATTTCACCCGGACGAAGTTAGAACGGGCAGCTAGTATTCCTATAAAAAATCTTTTCGAGCGTAGAGAAAGCCTTTTCTGTGCTGCGGGTCATTAACAGGCTGTAAATTTACTTTTTTTAAATTAATATAAATCTTGAACCACCTGTATTCGTTTTTAATTTTAGTAGTATGTACTAAATTACTAATATGTATTTCTTTTTAATGTTCAATGAGAATACGATTATTATATATTTTTTAATTTGAGAAGTACTTAATAAATCCAAATATAACTAAAACCGAACTCCCGCGTCGGTTATTTTTAAATAGCCCGCTCAACACATTTGGACATTATTATTCCGTCCATCTGCGCCCTAACAGTCGTCCAAAGAGTTTGTAATTTCGTATACAAATTGTAGTTCGTGATCTGGATACCTAATTTAAAATATTTCGATTTCAATCTTGACCTAGTTTTCGTTATTTTATTTAGACTACCGAGGATTCGACCATGTGAGGTAGGTACGTGTAATTATAGTTTCTATGGTGATGAGTGAAAACGCGCAGTCCGCTCAATCGTTACTATGTTTGTTTTCCGAGAAGTGTACCAAGATGAAACGATCAGACAAGGTCAGTTTTATAAAGATAAACCTTGCAACTTGTTATTTATTGGCAGTTAGTCTGATTACCCGGTTAAAAGTTAATTATTTTATAAACATATTTTTAAAACAATCAATAGTTATAGAATTAAAAATATCTGTAAATTCCCACTGAAAATGTTATCTGTTTAAGCGAGATCTTTCACAAAATCTATTTTATAAATAAAATAACTTTTATATATTTTAATACCCGATCAAAATTATGCTAAATTTACATTTGATTAAAATCGAGATTATGACAATAAATTCGTTTTTAATCTTGTAAATTACTGTGAAATGTTCTCTTTCAAAACTTTTATTATATCGCGTTATCTTAAATATTGAAACTGACACTGCGGCGTGAATAGCCAGTTACCAACACGGGTCATTGACACCCCTCTACTTGATATAAAGGAATGTTGCCTAGGTATCGAGTGTAAATACTCTTTTGGGAGTTTCAGCAAACTTATCGCTGCAATTTATTCCATATTTTCAGATTTTACTCGGTAATATTATTTACTGTATATTTTATTTATTTAGAATTTTATTGTAATTCACACTTACGTAATTGCTTATGAATTATATAGCTTAATATATTTTGAAGATTAAATCATTATGATTTTCTCCTATTTAAACTGTATTTTTATTTCAATCAAAATAAATAAGTATAGTCCTATTTATTTTTGAAACAGCGCTGAAAATGTTTTACGAATTTTATTTTATTGATTTCATGCGGGCGAAGCCATGTCCAGTAATTTACATACGTATGTATATATCCCTCTTAGTGATCTCAGTGTCAGCTTATTTGATTAAGTGTTTACTAAATTAAGATATCAGTCGAGAAATTTTATTGATCCATACTAATGCATTTAAATGGAACATACGAAACTATTAAGAGCATAATTGCTTTTAATTATCTTCGAGTTATGGTTAATGTAAAAACATCTGCATTTAAATTTAACCAAAGACTATTATTATTATTGAATACAGAAACTATGAGACGGGAAGTATAATTGACAAAGGTAATACCGGTGCCACACTTACGTTGCAACATAATAACAATCGTAAAAGATAAAAATATCTAAATCACCCTTCAAACCGGAACAAAACAATACTAAACATTAGTGTTTGGGCTTGTACAAAGCCCTACCACCAAGTGAGGCTTGTAAATTGATTATATGGATTGAGCCTTATAAGTGAAATATGAATTTAATTTTGGTAAAAGATATAATTTTCTCATTACATTTTGTAATTCATTATTACTATCGCCAATATAGCACTCTTGGCGTTGCTCTTTAACCTTTTTTTTGTATCCGTTCAGTAAAAAATAATGTTAATAAAATGTCGCTTGAATATCGGCACAAATGTCTGGCTTCGATCTTACAATGTTACGTCGCAAGTACTCGTACAAGTAGGTATGACTCAACTACGTAGTTAGATTGCGTTTCGATTAGCGCTGCAAGAAATAACTTCACACAAACTGCTATTGTAGCTGTTAAGGATGACATCATGGGAGTTGGAGTCGTTGGATGACTCGATCCGTTTTTTTGTGAAATTTAACTTTTTAAATTAAGTTTTATAAGAAATAGAGACTACCTACATGTTTTTTTTTATTTTTAAAATTAGAATAGCGTACATGTACATAAAAATTCGTACCTACTAAGTACGAATTTTTAGTACCACATTTAAATTTTACTTATTTCATAAGTCTTACAATTTAATTTTTCGATTTATAATTTTTTTTTTTTTTATTTAATCTAGAACGAGATCAACAGCCAGTATGAGCGCGTGTCGACGAGCTCTCAACGATACAGCACGCTCGCTGACGTCACGCTCAGCCCCATACACACATCGCGTAACGTGACGCAGGACAGGTGCGATCTACTTGTTTATATTTATTTTATGGCCGCATTAGTAACTTACTTGAGTAATCGATTTATTTTAATATCATGATAAAATTGTTTATTAGCAAGTAGGTTATAATAACAAGAGCCGAGATTACCCAGTGGTTGGAGTACGTGCATCTTAACCGATGATTGCGGGTTCAAATCCAGACAAACACCACTGAATTTTTTCTAATAACAAATAAGTTAATTGCTTAGAAAAACTATAATAAATAAAAAATATATTTTTTAAATAATTATGTAACTAAGAAAAATGTACATCATAAATGTATTATTATTTAAAATAAAAAAAGACTTAAATAATGTATCTTCTTTTATTGTTTGATTCAAAATTAGATCTCGGTTGATATTTATAATTAAATAGTATGTATAGGTAGATTATTATCATTATTTTATCAACCTGACGCAGAAACATTTAACTAGACTTATAATGACGAATTTCACTAACGAAATTTCGATATGGCAGATGTTTACCATACTTGTGCAGCTGACTGTACAAATATTTAAACAAAAACGGTTGAAGACAAGACCGGCTGCTAGCCGTTATGATAATAATAATAGCAGGATAATGTATATTAAGAGCTAAGGACGGGTTTTGACACTTAAAATATGTTAATATGCTTCGGCATGTATGTACGTATATAAAAAATAAACTCTATTTTTAATAAGCGTTTTGTAAAACATTTCCATCGTAGGAAAAAAATGTCGGTCGCTATGTCGATGCATATACATATGTCGTTTAAATTATACTAGGCAAAGGGCTGCTCTTTTGGAAAAGAGTTTATTCCACCACGCTGCCCCAACGCTGGTTGGTGGTTTCGTTCGGAAGTTTTCACCATTAAGCGTGTGTTAGATTTTTTATAGAGACTTAATACATTATGTCAGGATATTTTAAGATAATTTCTATTTCTTTATTATTTTATTATATTTTAAGGTTTTATAAGACAATAAAATATTATATATGAAACACAAATATTTATTTAGCCATTATCAAAATATACTTTATTCAAGTAGTCTTTTACAAGCACTTTTGAATCGTCATTTAACAAACTATTTAAAGTAAAGCTACCACCGTTTCGGAATGTAGATTCTACCGAGAAGAACCGGCAAGAAACTCAGTAGTTACTCTTTTTCAATATCCAAAAATACAATCATGTTAGTTAAATACAATTATACTAACTTTGTATATTGATAATTGCAAAAACACAATTCATATATTCGTGAATAATTTAACAAGCAATAACAATTACACTATATCACAAAATTATATCGTACCTTAAATGTTAGCAGCAACTTGCTGGTCCAGGATCAAAGTGAAAAGTAAAAGTCAAAAGTGTTATGTACCGAGCTTCCATTACTTATATAAGCCTCACTACAAATCACGTGACTCACAATAATGAACAGAAAAGTCAAAGTACCCTCTTATTTAATATTAATGTTGTCAACACAATTCAAAAATAACTTAAATTAAAATATTATTATTACAGAATTGATTAAAACATAGACAAACATAGTGTAAGCCTTGTTTGTAATTGTCTAATTATTTATTTATTTCTTACTTAATCTGACACGTGCAATAAATTAAAAATACAAACTCATCACATGATAACTCAATGGTGCTTATTCGGATTTGAATCCGCAATCTTTGGTTACGATCCGCGTATTCAAACCACTGGACCATATGTGCTCAATAAATATAGTTAGCATACATTACCAAATACGAACACAATAATATCGTTATCATTTCCTCGTACGAACCTACGCGATTAAACCTTCAGATAATCTTGAACGTTGTTTAATTTAGCGTAAGGTTAGCCACGTCAGAGTACGGTCTGGCATTGCTCCAAGTTATATTGCACTCGGCGTATCACACGTGCACTGTCTTCCTACTATAAATGTTGCCTTAGGTATGTCCTTCCTATTCTCACCTCATTTATTCTGATTCGGCGCGATTTTTAAATGCAATTTATTAAAATAATAAACGTCAATAGCACAATGGCTTACGAGTTGCCTAGCTATGTAAAAAGTCACAGGGCCCTTGGGCTGGTGTCATCCCAATTACGAGCTTGAACGGTTTAAACTTATAGGAGGATTTCATAAGAATATTGGTATTTACTTAAATTGTTACTATTCTTTAAAAAATAAACAAAAAACGCCGATATGGCCCAGTGTTTAGATATTACTCTTACCCAATGGTTTCAAGTATATACGCCGCTGATTTTTCATGTGATTAATTTGTTGTTAAGAAAAACATCGTGAGGAAATCTACATTCCTCGGATAATAATGGAAATGGAGGAATAAGCGCCCAGGCCCTATCCTTAAAAGTAGATGAATTCTTAGTCCAACTGTGGAATATTTACAGGCTGTTTCTTATTGAAAGAAAGTTCAACTTGATTTCGAAATATTTTTAACGATGCCCTGTTCAATCAAGTAAAAAATCAATAGATTGTTTTACCGAGTTTATCAAAATAACCGTTTCTGCAGTTCAGATGTTTATTAATCTAATCTGGCGTGATTCGATGACTAACATCGAAACAGACATACCTTATCATCAAGACTTAATATTAGTATGAGAAAGTGAGTTTCTTTGTTAGCTTTTACGTCTTAACTAGTCAATTGATTTTGAAATTTTGTATCCATGATGTCAGGGGTACAGAAAAAGACTTAGGGGGCATTTACCAAATACCTCTCGCTCGCGCACGCGGGACGAAACTGTAATTATCTATTATCTTTGCAAACATATTCCTTGTCTAGATTGCTCAAACTACATATATTACAATTTCATTAGCAACTTACTAACTTAACAATATGTCTGATTATTTCGTAGGTCGACTCGCTTCAGCAGTCCCGCGTACAGCGCGTGTTCCACGGACAGCTCGTTCGCGGAACAAGCCCTGGCCGACACGAGCGCGCTCTTGGACCGCGAGCCAACCACCGAACATCTGCCCTACCGACTTTATAAGATGGCCGGGGAGTATTGGAAGTGAGTTGAGAAGATTTTTAATTTATTTAAATAGTAAAATTAACAGTGATAAATATAAAATCCAGTCACACACTCACACAGATTGGTGTATTTGTATACATTACACACACAAACGCATACGTACCATAGTTCTAAGTATTGCAAGCTAATTTATAATGTTTATTTTCTTTGCAATTGCTTTTTCATACCTATGAGCGTGTAGGTAAGCGTGTAAATTATTACAAAGTGCAGAAGAGTCGACGCCTTGAGATGCAGGAATTTTACTTAATTTAGTACGCCCGACGCCATCGCCATTCTGAATTGACGCAGAAATTAACAGATTAATTTTAATTTAGTTCCACACCTGTACTTAAATATTAGCACTAAATATCGATACGCAGCAAATCATTTCATTCATTAAAACTTCAACATTAGAATTGGTATGCCTTGCATTAATCAATAGAACAAGACAACAGATCGATTCGATTTTATATTTTAGTTTACATTCATACTCAGATAACATTATATAATACTTACATATAAAAAATATCCTAGCTGCCTAACGACTTATTTTACACCGATTTATTTACATATTACAAGAAAATTTTATTATTAAAAAACAACTTTTTAGTTAAAAAGATTGTTTGCTATTATTACTCAAACCATACTTTAGTGATAGGCTTATAGAGATAATTTGTATTGCCCTATTGTAGTGCATTTAATGTTGACCTTGTACATCGAACATATGAACCGTTTACGAGGTCGCCTGTCGGCCTTAGTTTTTCTCCTGGATGGATGACCTTGAGACATAAAAAATTGCAAGACTGCAGAACTAGTTATTGCAGATGCAAGCACACCAATTTTAATTAAACATCTGCCATACGTGTTTCATTAAATAAATAATTCTAAGGTAAACTTCGATTCGTACTTGTAATAAAAAAATACTTGTTCCAAATTTAAAATAATTATTCCAATCAATTAGTTCTTTTTGTGAATGGTCGAAATGACTGTTCCAAATTTAATTTTAAAACAAAAAATTAATTCGCACATTAATATACAAAACGTCTGTCGAGAAATATTTCGCGATTTTTTTTTTTTTATCTTAATACGTTTTAGTTCAGAATTTTTGATTTTATCTCAATGATGCGTAAACGGCCTTTAACTTATTTAAGTAATGATATGTCAGTGTCGTGCGACATAAAAACATTAAGAATGAAAGTGAATTTAATCAAGACGCTCACGATATATGGCTTGTACTGAGAATAGATACGAGCCGCCCTGACCTTGCAGGGTTTTATAAACATTTAGATTATTATACCCTGGGGGTCTAATTCTACTAAACCTTTAACGGTAATGTTTTCGATTCAACTTCGACTATTCGTCACAAAAAATAACCTAAGTTAATGTGTATCTGAGGACCACTCCTTATTTAAATCAGTCACGATACCATCCCGTTTATATTCCGATCCAACTTTGACCGAACCGCAACTGAATCGTTGCGTTAGAACAGCCTATTCCAATGGAAGTAGGAAAATAGATAAACAAACCTTAGGTTTACGTATTTAATGCGATTTGCTAATAACTCAGCTATATTGGGCACCACTAACAGTTTATGATTAATATATCTTTATTTATAATACAACACTATTACACTTAACTACTTATTTCCACTTTCATTTTACTTCCAAAATTCCGATAACAGTTTTGCCGACGTTCAAACGCCATTTTTTCGCAAATCAATAGTGAATATAATAGATTAATCAAGCTAGACCAATGATAGCGCGGCAATTTGCTGTCAAATGTTGTTTTTTTTACTTTTTCCTGTTATGATTAGAATATTGAATAGGTAATGGGCTGAACAGCAATGATAACGTTTCGATTGTATTGCATTTAACATGATTACAAATTAAAAAACACTAACCGAATTTTTCAATTTAAATATTCACGACCTCGATGATAAACATTGTTTAACAGGCTATTAATTAAACAATGGTGGTCGCCCGCGGCTTTGCTCGCGTTTTAAGAGTTAAGTTGCCTATTAATTATAAAACTTGCTTCATACTAAATTTCATCGAATTCGGTTCAGTGGTATGGCCGTGAAAGAGCAAATAGACAGACAGACAGATTAACTTTCGCATTTATAATATTAATATACATACATGACCTGATATGACGACCTCTGTGGTCGAGTAGTGTGTACACCGGTTTTCATGGGTACGAGGTCCCAGGCTCGATTCCCGGCCGAGTCGATGTAGAAAAAGTTCATTAGTTCCGCCCGGACGAAACTAGGAAAAGTCTGAGAAAACTCGGACGAATGGGAACCCCAAGTTCAATGAACTTAACTGTAGTCTGTATTAATAATTATAATAATTCTGGTCACGGTCCGTTTTGATTAACATGCCATTTTTACGCGTGACATTTAAACTGCATACAGATAATAAAACGGTCTTAAATATTAATCTACTAAGATTATTTAATTCTAAATAATCACAACTCTATAAATTATTATTCTTTGAAATATTCTAAATTTGAAGTTTTTTATTTTTTATTTTCACATTGTCCTGGCGATAACACAAAACATTCGTTCCAAAAAAAGTATACTCTTTTTTTGGAACAATTTCAAAACAAAAAAAGGAAAGATGTACACTTTAATATTTATAGCACATTATTTATTATTTATAAAACTTTGAATACTAAAACGTTACTTAATTATTGATGTTAAATATTAGTTGAGGGTATTCAAATAATATAATAAAGTTGATTCCGACACGTCAATTGTAGTTATTTCCATAATAATTAACCAATAAAATGCCGTTTGACGTTTTACTGTTTTAATTTCTATTGTATTTTATTTATTTTCAAATATGGATAATGTAATCAAAGTCGTAAATGTTGAAACAATCGAAGAGGTTTTTGTTTTAGGGTAAGTTTTCGACCAATCGGGTAATTGTCGCTCGATTTCTGTTTTATTTGTTTTGTACGATAATGTCCGTCAAGTGAGATGATATTATGGTCCATAATTGTTATTGAAAATTTGCGTTAAGCCTATATGGAATTGGAAATATAAATTTTGTTTTCGTACGTCTCTTCCAAATGTTTTTATTGGTAGTTTTTTTTCATCTGTCTAGAACAGAGAAGGACAAGGCACTGATGTTAGTAAGGTAATGTAAGTAAGGCCTATGTATCTATTTTTTAAATAAACACTATGAGAGTAAGTCACTTTCGGTTTCAGTCTGTATTTGCGCTAACTTATTCTAAACCATTCAACGGATTTTGATTTGCTATTCACTAATAGAAAGCGATAATCGAGTGTTTTCGCTTACATGGCCAGTGCTGCTTAAACCTTAGGTATTATTATTAAGTTTATCTTAAATACATCAAATTGTAGGTCTTGAAAATATTAAAAAAAGGAAAAGTCCGAAATAGCATCCGTATATCTAGATAGATATATATCAGTAAAAAATATATAAATTATTTTATATATAAGGCATTTTCACCAATGCATTATTAATTCTTATTCAGGTAAATGTGTTTGTTACCTTGAGCATTCAATATACGTTAAAACTGTCTACACGATAACACGCATGAATACTTTAGGAGATACAACCGTTTCAAAATTATGTACAATGTAAAAATCGTTCGCTGAAGATGCTGAAGTATAAATGAACGATACATTTTTGACCTTGAGTTACAATTATCCAATTCTAAATCTTTTTGGATAAATTTTGATCTATGTTTCACGATAAAAATATTGAATATTTCCTATTTCTACTAATAAATATATAAATGATATAAAGAATATACACCTACTTAATATTTTCGTGCTGAGAACACTTCTCATTTTCTTTGTTAATAAATTGCCATGCGAAGCCGGGGCGGATCGCTAGTAATAGATAAATTATATGTATAAATTGTGCAGCATTTAATGAATCATTTTAATGCCAACTTAAACGAAATCAATAAATATAAACAATGACTATTCTCTAAAGTGTTCTAACCGCTAAGTTCCAATTGGTTGAAATTAAAACGAAAGCACCAAAACGTAGCCCAAACGTACAGCGTTGGAAATAAGTTCAGTTCTATATTTGCGTTTGCGCAGCAAATGTCAAACGATTGTTGCATTTCAGTTTCAGAGTTTGATTTCAAGTTTGTATAAAGATGATATTCTGTACTTAATATTGTTGTGTTTATTTTAAGTGTGGTGTTGCGTTAATCATGGATACGATCATCAGGTACTTCATTGATACTTCTTTAACCAGAATTATTTTTGTCAAGGTGTTTCTTTTTTACTAAAGTGAGGTGGGTTTGGTTTTAAATACAGTACATTTCAATTTGAAGTCAAACTTAATCAAAAATAATCTACAGTACATTATATATAATCAAAGCAAGACAAAAACCATATTTACCAAAAATATTAAGTATTTTTTTCATAACTTTCGCAATTCCTTTAAATTTTATTAGAAAATTGTAAAGATATAATTTTTAAGACAAGTTATATATTTAAAGAGAATACCTATTTTATTTTAAATGTATTTTTATTTAGTTAGTATGTAATGCTGGCTACATTATAAATGTCATCTTACAAGAAAAGTTCTAAGTCTAGACGTGAATAGTCATAAGCCAAGAGAAGATCAAAACCTAATAGTCTGTGTGTGGAGATATGCAAGAATGGGGCATCTGACTGTTAAATACACGAGATAAAACAGAACACTGCACTGTTTTGTATATTTTAAATAAATAGAAAAAGGGTTAGAATCGAGATATCCCAATTCTTAGAACACGTTAATCGCAACCGAAATTGCAGATTCAAATTCAAACGCCGCTGAATTTTCATGAGATTCATTTGTTTTTCAACGCAAAAATTGCTATGCTATATGACTTAATTAATCCGCAAACCCACCCAATAGGGAGAGGCCTTTGCCCAGTAGTGAGACATTTTCCAAAGAAGTAAAATAGTCGGCAAACTAATTTTTTTTTGAATAAATGACCATCCGCCTGGTTAGGTACCAATCACAAAAACAGATATTCTACCTCTAAACAGCAATATTAGTAATGTATTCCGATTTGAATGGTCGGTAACGTCTAAGCTTTAAAGAGTGGTGGCGCATTTCGGAATCCGGGATGGTTTAAAATTTCTTATGGCGCCAATGTTTATGGGCATAACCACTTACCATCGCTTGTTTGAACGTCCGCCTAGGTACAAAGAGACGGCCAAATAGTATTTTTTCAGTTCAGTTCTTTTTTTTAATCACACGTGTATATTTATACTTTTAAAGCTACTACAAGAGAAAGATAATGGTGATTTTTTTTTAATCTTTCTTCTACCCATAGTTAATCACAATGGTAATATAAAATACAAATAAAATGTATAAAAGTGTAGCAGTTTAAAATGGGATAGTAATTTTGTAATCTCTTTTCCAGCAAATACCCTAAAACGGACTACACATATTCGCCGCTGTCCCGCGACCGAGTGGAGCTGGCTCCGGGTCAGGTCGCGGTGCCGAACATGTCGAGACGGTCGCTCTCGCAGTTCCGCATACAGGGACCGAACACCGTCGATGAGCCGGACATACCGGCCACCTCAGTTTGGAAGACCAGTACACTTCGAAAGAGGTTCACTGTAAGTTATTTATTTACGAATACATTATTTTCATATTGTTACTAATCAAAAGTAACTTCGCCTAACTTAGCCATCGTCATGCGACATTTAATATGAATAATAAATTATAATTTGTAATACTTACTGTACTTTTTGTATTGTTAATGGTATTGTTTATGTGAAGATACAGCTGGTCGATGCTTACATAAAGGTTGTTTTTTTATGTAAAAGGTTGGCGGACGGGCAAATGGGCCATCTGATGGTAACTGATCACCACCACCCATAGACATTAGCGCTGTAAGAAATATTAACCATTCCTTTCATCACCAATGCGCCGCCAAGCTTGGGAGCTAAGATTTTATGTCCCTTGTGGCTATAGTATTACACTGGTTCAATGACCCTTCAAACTGGAACACAATAATAATAAGTATTGCTGCTTGGTGGTAAAATATATGTTGAGTGGGTGGTATCAACCCAGATGGGTTGGCATAAAACTCTACCACCAAGTTGAGATATTCCGAAGGAGTAAAATAAATGAAATAATTGAAACTATACTAATCACATAAGCTTATAATAATTATTAAAGTCGTTACCAACTGTCGATTCATTTATTCAAATATAAATCTCTTCCTTTCAGAATGTAGACAGTTCAGACGACGAGTCATACCTCCGCAACGGTGCCTACACGAAGTCAGACGAGCGGTGGTGGATCACTCGCGTGCTGACCGCCGTCGTCACCGCCGTCACCACCGCCACCAGCAAAGCATATCGGAAAGTGGCGGGGCCCTCGCACAGATACCCCTATACTGAGAGAAGGCCGGCGAGAAGTAAGTTTTGCTTATATAAAATCTTTGTGCTAAGAAAATTTACGCACGGTCCTTAAAATTCAGTAAGACCCAGACTATTGAAACCTGATGGAGCGACTAATATTTCAATTTAAAGTTTCAAATTGGTTTTCCGAGTAATAGCTTCACAGACTGACAATATATTAAAAAAATATCGTCGTGTCTCTCAACTACTTGACGAAAACTAAACAGTTTCTACCGGGGAGATAAATAATGAGTAAAATTATTAATGATTTTGATAAATCTCTTGATGTTTTGAAAAAAAAGTGTTGAAAGGTGATTCTGCTTTGGTAATTGACTACAAATACTAAATTGCAGCGACCACATATTTTTTAAATTATTGAATTTTAAAGTGTTGATTACAATATGCATTATCATAAAACAAATTATTCATATTTTATTTTAAAAATTTTTAGGTGGTATCGTATCACGAGCAGCATCTGTTGCCACAGCACCGTTCCTTTGGATGTACACAATAATCACAACCATTATTACAACCACCGTCACTACAATCACTGAAACTGTAAGTAAAAGTAACGCCTTATTTATATTAATTGTTACTTTGATAAAGAAATATTTGATTTCAATTTGATTTTTTATACTTCATTGTTACACCACAGTACGTACTCATATAGTACAGAAAATTACATAGAATTGATAAGCATGTAGTATAAAGGCAGTGTTATGGCTATTTAGCCATTTCTTACTGACAACCCAATAAAAAACATAATAAGTAATTTATATTCATTGAGTAGTGTTCAATCTAATATCGATTTCGAGCCAATTTTGGCCCAAGCCGAAAGGTTGGCCGAAGGTTGCCGAAGCCGAAAGTTCGGTCAGACACTCAAATTAAATGATAAGTTTATAAATTTTAATACACAATGTATTTTATATAAATCTTTTTTTCCTACTAAGATATCGTCAGACCAAGCTTCTGCGAATGTGAAGATTGAGGGGCGGTATGGAGAGAAGGCTGTCGCCAAGCGGCGCTGGTGGCCCTGGCTCATGTTACTGATACTGCCCACATTCGGATATGGCTGTAAGTATATTACATTAACAAAACATATCCTAAAATTCAACTGATTGTCTAAATTCATAATCAATGTTATTATATATGAAATATATTAATATTAAGTCTCCACAGTGTAAGTTTTATTAAATATTATAAGCTGAAATTATATATAAGAATGTTGGTTATTAGGTACTAATATGAAAAAAAATCTTTATATCCAAATTTCTTTCAGTGCACTACACGTACGAAAACTACGATCATCTCGCATTACCAAATTTTACCGATTTCCACTTAGATTTGTCCGAGTTCTCAGCTAAATTAACGAACATTACCCTCCCTTCATTACCGAATATGTCAGTGCTGCCACGTCTCAATATAACGTTCCCAGACATAAATATAACATTGCCAGACGTAAGCCGCAATCTGCCAGTGGTAACGAAGACGTACAGGGAATACAAAGCTGTTGTACAAAATAGAATGGCAGATGCTTCAGATTATATAGTAGTAGTGGCTGACAGCTGCTGGGAAGAGATGCGACGTTTCTGGCGCGGAATTATTGGATAATGATTTTTTATTTATAATTTAACGTAGCCATGATAATGCTGACCCTATGCACATGTTGTGACCTCGACTAAAAACGTACAGTAGAAATTGTTAATTTAAATGAAAAATGTATTAGAGGTATAAAACTTTTTTGTATGACATTACACGCGAGAGCTACTCCCTTGATGACGTCAACACTTAACCACGTGACCTCGCGCTGGTGAACGCGGCTTATTGTTCTATTATTAAAATGTAGTCCCACGCTGTAATATTGCAAATCTTACCACACATGTAATTACTGATTTGACACTTTTTTTTTAATTTAATTGATCTACGATGTCAATTTTAAAACAAAAGATTTGAGTCCACGGTTTTAAATTTGTAATCAGTATATCCAGTTTTATAAATTTGCAAATAGTACAAGATATACGGACGGACTTAAACTGGTATCTCTGAGTTGTCAGTCTAAATTTAAAGATAAGATTATCTTATCTTATTAATGAATAGCATTTTGGTTTAAGATAAATCTCCTATAATAAGAAATATTTTTAAATTTTAATAGGGTTAGATAAGTAGGTACCTTATGACTACTATGATTCAAATGATAGTCTCTTGTCTAGACTATTTTTAAGTCATTTGCATAAACACATCATATATTTAATACAAAATTAAAAAAAAGATTGCTTTTGTTCTAAATACGAATATTTTACTTGCAAATTTGGTTAAAAAAAGAACATTATTTTTGTTTATCATGTCATGTTATCATGGTTGCGATGAGTGTTCACGTTTAGAAAATGGAGACGTTAGAAAAAAATTGTCGAAATTATCGTCACAGATACAATATCGCGGTTTTTTAAATAGTTTAGAAATGTTTTGGCCAGTGACATGTATACGAAATTATACATTTGAATAAGCTTTAATTCCCCTAGAGATTATAAAACTGAAGTAGCTATTTTTTAAACGAGAACAACTTTCGTTCTAATATTTTATGACGTGCGTACTTAAATTATAGTTTTAAGTTGATTAGTTTTGAAATTAATGTGTTATTCATTTCAATGATAATTTAAAGTACAAATAATTATAATTCTATTTAATAGTACGTTAGTACGATCTATAATGTTTTATGTTCAGCTTACTTCATTTTTTTATTAAAACAAACCGCCTTTATTTCCTTATTTATTTTGCGAAATTTTATTATTATGAAAAAATATTTTGTTTAAACAGAAATCAATTAAAAAAAAACATGAGTTACATTTTATAAAAGCTTTAAGTGTTATTATGTACCTAATAGAAACATTGTGTTGCCATATATTGAAATTTTATTGCTTTATTTTATATTCAAATTATTTATAACTAAAATGCTAGTCTTACCTTTTTTCAGTGTGTAATAATACTTTATGATCAGATCATATATTGAGGCTTGATAATCATACTAAAGAAAAATTAAAAAATATTTTAATTTATTCTCAAATTATATTTATTTATTCAAACATTCTATACTTTAAAAGGATAATGTGTTATTTTTTTGTCATATTCTAGGATATAATAATATATTTAATTCAGTATAACTTGATTGTGAACCGGCAACTAATTTAATACACAACAGATTTTTTTTTACGAAATGTTCGTTACAATAGTAGTTATATTTTTTTATTGTATTTTTAATTTTGAACATTTAACCACATACTTTATTAAAACATATTTTATTACTGAAAAGTTTTCAATTTATTTCCT
Organism: Vanessa tameamea; assembly: GCF_037043105.1. NCBI lineage: Eukaryota > Metazoa > Arthropoda > Insecta > Lepidoptera > Nymphalidae > Vanessa > Vanessa tameamea. The sequence goes on from NC_087317.1 coordinate 10,725,623, forward strand.
ACATTCATTGCTAGTTCACACTCAATAGACAGTATAATTTATATAGTCACAAGAAATTCATCACGATTTATAATTAGTATTAAGAATTTAAATTAATAATGGTTTGGTCAAACAATATAACATTAATTCTAAGATTAATTAATTTATAATATAGTAATTGTAACCTAATTACTGGGATATTTTTGATTACAATATATTTTTTGTATGCACTATGTCTTTTCCTTACCCGATCCCACATAATTCTTCCCTGCAGATAAATATTTATAATAAATTCAGGGAAGGATAGAATTAAACGTCACCTATTGAAAGTGCTCGCATTAGGACGCAACACTTTTAGGTGAGTTTTATGAATATTATTTTTGTTTAAGACTAATTCTCTGTCCTTCCCTGTTTAATATTTTTTATCTGTAACCCTCAGTACCTAATTATGTGGGAAGGACAGGGAAACACTGCACAAATGTTTAATATGTCTTCTATTTTCAGATTACAATTACCAAGAAAATTTCCGAAAGATTGACTTTGAAATTTTCTCACGAGAAAATGTCGTCGCCGACACCTACAAACCTCCAGAGATAAAGCAAGATGTGGACTTAACGAAACGCGTGGCGGCCTTGGAGAGCTGGGCGCTGCACGTCGACACGCGCTTGAAATTCTTCGACCAAAAACTTTCGAAGTTGGATAACCTCGAAGCTCAGATCGAGCAATACTCATTTAGACATTTGCAGCAAAACCTCATAACAATATTAAGTAGTAGCGACAACAGCGACGCGATCGCCGCCAAACTTAAACAACACTTCGATAAAAATTATGTCACGAACGAGCAGTTGCAATCGATGAGTCAAGAGATACACGAGCGACTCATTAATTCTTGGAAACCTGATATTAATGAGGACAATATACGTGGAATAGTCCAAGAGTATCTGCTGTCTATCGAGCGCCGGCAAATGGAGCTTATCGTGGAGAAGGTCAAGGAATATGTGAGGGAAGTACAGTCGCATCCCGTCGAGATTAAGACTGAGGTAGATTTCGAGGCAATAAAAAAGATGGTTATTGGAATGTTAGATGTTTATGACGCTGATAAGACAGGATTAGTTGACTATGCTTTGGAATCTGCCGGTAAGTGATCCCTAATAAATATGTATATCCAATCACAGATTTAGAGTAGGCTAGATACCGCATGTCCATTAGGTATGTACAATGCGTGTCATCTTTTTTATACTTACGTTGACGTCACCACAGCCATATTTGAACATCATAAAATTATTTTAAAATTAAGTTCAGCTATATGAACAAACGAAATTACTTACCGATATCAGGCATTCCTCCAATAACTCTATTTACTACCCTAGAAGTGTATATAGAGCTCCTAACGGTATATAAACGGACACAATCTTAAGTAGTAGCGTATCACAATTGTGTGCAATTGCATTAATCTTTAAGCACGCCTGGTCGGACAGCTTGTGGTATAGCCTACTGTAAATCTGTGTGGTTCTAATACTGGTCAAAGATATCTCCCGTGTACGAGAACGATCGGAGTAGATTAAATGCATGCTGAAAACTTCCAGGCGGTCAAGTGATCTCGACGAAGTGCACGGAGCTGTACCAGATCAAGACGAAGCAGTACTCGATCCTGGGCCTGCCGGTGTGGTGGGTGTACACGTCGCCGCGGTACGCGCTGTCGCCCGGCGCCATGCCCGCCGAGTGCTGGGCCTTCCAGGGCTTCCCCGGGTACCTGGGTCGGTCACGCGCACTTCTTTTCTATATGATTTAAAGTTCATTCTCCCCTAATATATCATCCTAATATAATAAAGTTATTTGTAAATTATTACATATTTTTGTAATTTTCTGCATTTGAATAAACATATCTCTAATTACAATTTATCAAATTTATTTTAGTAATACGGACGTACGCAATCATTGAAGTGACCGGTTTCTCGCTGGAGCACATGTCGAGACTTCTAGCCGTCGAAGGGAAAATCGAATCAGCGCCCAAAAACTTCTCCGTATACGTAAGTTTTTGTTATTGTATTGTCTGTATTTTTTTAACTTGTGAAAGATAGAAAAAATTTATACAAGATAAATTATACAATACTATTTAATTATAGTAACTTAAAAGTTTTGTAAAATGACTGATGAGTCTCCTTGAATAGATTATTTTCATTTAAAAATACTATATTACGGGTACGCACACACTTACCCTTAAATATCTACTACATTGTATGGCTAATGAATAGGAAATATTTCAGGGCCTGCACGGAGAAATGGACACAGACCCGCATCTTTTCGGGGAATATATGTACGATGCAAATGGCACATCTATACAGTACTTCCCAGTTAAATATCCCAAGACGACGAACATAGGTGGAGTCGAATACCCCGTAGCTTACGACATCATTGAACTGCGGGTCGAGAGCAACCACGGAAACCCGACTTACACCTGCGTCTATAGATTCAGGGTTCACGGCAACCCACTCAGCGATATAAGGAGAGCTACAGAAGATAGTATAAGAGATAGTGAATCTTAGCGAAAACTTATAGTGACAGTCCAGTGTGCTTGTGTGTTAAGTGTGCGTGAATAATGAAAAGTCCAGAAACGACATAATGTTCCGTAGGTTTAATATCCGTGGCCTTAAACAACAGTTAATATTAGAAGTCTAAAGTACAAATGTGTTGTCGTATAATAATAATATTTATGTAATAGTAAATTAAGTTGAGATTTGTGCAATGAAACGCCATTCATAACTATAAATATAAGGCGGCTATCAACTTTGATCAAATAAACTATTTATTATGTAATTAAAGACTCAGTTTTAAAATAAATCTTTAATATACATAAGGAATGATAAAATGAAAGATTAATTTTGATTTATCATTCGAGGTATATAAATCAGTTTTTAAATTCTATAATCATAACTAATTGAATCATAAAGATCTGAGAACATTTTAAGCTTAATGTAGGTAATGTATGTTGTGTATATCATTGTATGTTTTTATTTGTGATCGTTTCAGATGCACAAACCTCAAGAACTTATTAGATGATATCTCTGAATCTGTTTAAACACCGCACAACGCTCGATAAAATACGCTTAGTTGTTCTGAGTACTTTATATGATATTTGTATGTAGTTTTTAATATTTTAAGTATTGATTTAATTAGGTTTTTAAAAGTAATATTTTTAATGTTTTAACAATTTACGAGGATCTATAAGTCTATTATACGAGTTGCATACAGATCATCACAATTTTCAAGTAGGTCTTTCTATTTTTTTTACATAGATTACGTACTTACGTACTATTTTTAGATAGACTGAATTAAAAATGTGCTAAATTATCTGTTTCCACCGAATATTAGCTTGAAATAGTTTTTACTTACATCACTAATAAATTTACTAAATAAATGTACTGTTGTTGAAATATATTCAAAATAATTTTTAGTCACTATGTATGTTAGGCTTGTCGGTCCTTGGATTATTTAAATTAGTCGTAATGAAGGAGCTAGTCCAGTTAGACGTTAGTAAATTTTATGCCAACTTAATTTTTAACGGTTTGTCTCAAACTAACATAGTTTAAAAATGAGCCCAACATCAGTGCTGACTTGAAAATCTTGAATATAAATATAGTTTTTTTTTTAGTATTTAGTTCCGACTTGCTTTTGCACAAATCTGTTGTCATTTTTCTCATTTCTAATCGCTTATTCACATTCCTGTAATTTTTGATTAAAATATCTGTTTGTTTTAGCAAACTGAATACCAATCCATTGCATCTTTAACATTCTTAGTCCTAATCTTTCTCAGGTAAAAACGAATATAATATCATGTTTTAACCGACGAATATACCTTATTTATATATATATTTACAGTTAGTTATTAGGGTAGAATTTCTTTTTAACTAATCAGTTACCACTAACTTTTTAATATTTTCTGTTCATTGGATTTCTAAAGAGTTTAAAAAACTAATTTTAACTCTTTTTTGAAGCTTCGTATTCATCACGATTGTTTTATACTGAATTATTTATTTATACCACATTCATATCGGCGCTCATGGATTACGTAACGATAACTTGATGTCTTCAAATATGTGTCAATTTAAAACTAAATCTTAAATTGTAAATATTTAAACTCAACACATTTTATCGTTTTATTTATATACACAATATTTTTCTAAAACATATTGATGAATGTTACTTGTTACTTTTAAACTTTACTGTATTTTATACTGATGATTCATGAATTTTAACTGTAACACTACTTTTAATTATGTCGAAATATTTGTGATGTTCGAAATAAAATAAAAAAAACTTTTTGTTGTTATACTTTCATCCAGCCTTCATCCAAATAATTTAATTAATGCTATGCTATGCTACTGGAAATCAAGATAGAGCAAAAAATGTTAGAAAAATGGATACATAGGTATTAACGCCACCGCACCAAAAAAAATCTGCAAATGTGCGTTAGGTTAGGTTTTATTTATTTATATTTAAAATTTAAATTATAACCGATATTAACGCATTCGCAGTTTTTTTTTTGCTGCGGGTGCGTTAGTACGTAAGTACCGATAGTTTAAAATAAAGTGAACGTCGTTACATGCTATCAATTAAATTACACTGAATACTATGTCGTTGTGTCCATTGAAAAAACGATAACCTTATAGAAAAATAGTCGTCATATTAAAGTTAACTTAATATCGATTTTCATACACAAAATTATCTATATTTTAACTAAAATCAGTTTTAACAGAACAGAATAAACGACAAACATTCAAAAATTTACAAATCTAATATGCAATTTATTATATTTATAAACAATAATCATGAAATCAATTCTTGGTTGCCTTTGGCAGTCTTCCATACCTATAAAATAAGGTCTCTTTATATCTGGTATTTAAGAAGCATTTTCAATAAGCATTGTGTACTATAAAGATAGGATGACGCATATAGTTTTCAACGGTCGCTGCCTAAAGAAAATCAAGCTAGAACTTCTATGTTTGTAACTGATGACATATCCGTTTTAGATTTGAATTGTTATATAAATATTAATAGAAAAAAACGAAGAACCTATAGATAAATAAGACCCAAACATTTAAGACCATGGTTTATACAAACGGTTCATATTTCAGGACTCCACAGCATATCGTGTTAAGCACGTGATGCGTATGTCCGGGAGACGAGAATGCTTGCAAGTTGCAAGGCTAGCTGCATTGGTTCAACGCGGATCGCGTGTTTGTATGAAGACAATAAAAATATATCTAACCTTCGACTTAAAAAATTAGAACTAAAATTGACAAAGCAACGCTGGAATTTTACATCACAACTCACTATAAAATAATGAATATGTAAAGTTGAAAGGAAAGGTTAAAAGTACAAGTCAATAGTTAAAAGCTTCGTTAAAATAAATTGTAATGAAAATTGATTGATTGAAAAGGGCATGATGTCGGAAAAAAATATACAGTATAAAATCATTTTAATTAATTGGCCCAATCATTTTCCTTAGCGTAAACAATTGTAATGGGAAAAAAGTTTACTGTTTTTTTCCATCCAGGTTATACATTTGATCTCTGCACCTTACCTTGGGTAAAATAAGTAATTAACCTATATATAATATTAAGTTGCGCATTAGCAATTTTTCTTTGTATAAAATTGAATCACAAATATCTTGTACCGTATGTAGCAGATTTTGATTGAATTTCCATTAACGGTAGGCAAAACTATTTCATTCTTGTACGACAGTAATATAACAAAATTTCATTAATGTACATAGCTACGTTGGCAAGTCTAATTTTAACTCAGGAGTTGCGTTAGCTCTTTATTTTAGAATGCGTTATTTACTATGCGGGAGATCAATGTCTATTTTCGTACAGAGTCAATGTCGAGCGTTGCTCTCAAAGATTGTAAGTTTGTTTTGGTGTAAAGCGTGTCAAGGACAGATGAAAAGAAAGACAAGTTAATTTTTCAGATTTTTTTCTTGTATTTTTGTTATTTTATAATTTATAAATGACCTAGTAAGAAAGTAGTCTTATCCGTTTCAGCACATACAATCATCATTCATGAGATTACAAAAGATCCTTTGGCGAGTGCAGTACCGAGGCCGGCGGTCGAGGCGCGCCCGCGGCGCCGCGCTCCGTCCTGCCGTCACTATTACGATTTAATTACATATAATATCTTACGTACAATTAAATTAACGGAGATTATAAGCCTGAGTTGAGCAGCCGGCCGCGGGACCGGCCGGGCCGCGGGCCGCTTCTGGTGGTAGCTTTGCGCATCGATTGCGCGCTTAGAAGCACTTCCTGTGGACGATCGAGGGACCAGACTCGTCGTACTCTTGCTTCGAGATCCACATCTGTTGGAAGGTCGACAGAGACGCGAGAATGGAGCCACCGATCCATACGGAGTACTTCCTCTCCGGGGGAGCGATAATTTTGATTTTCATCGTAGAGGGAGCTAATGCTGTTATTTCCTTCTGCATACGGTCGGCGATACCAGGGTACATTGTGGTACCTCCGGACAATACTGTGTTGGCGTACAAGTCCTTACGGATGTCAACATCGCACTTCATGATCGAGTTGTACGTGGTCTCGTGAATACCACATGCTTCCATACCCAAGAATGAGGGTTGGAAGAGAGCCTCTGGGCAACGGAATCTTTCGTTACCGATGGTGATGACTTGACCGTCGGGAAGTTCGTAAGACTTCTCGAGCGAGCTGCTGGAGGCAGCGGTGGCCATCTCCTGCTCGAAGTCGAGCGCGACGTAGCAGAGCTTCTCCTTGATGTCACGCACGATTTCACGTTCAGCGGTGGTGGTGAAAGAGTAACCACGCTCGGTGAGGATCTTCATGAGGTAGTCAGTGAGATCCCTACCGGCCAAGTCCAGACGCAGGATGGCGTGCGGCAGCGCGTATCCTTCGTAGATGGGAACAGTGTGCGAGACACCGTCGCCAGAGTCCAGCACGATACCGGTGGTACGACCGGACGCGTACAGAGATAGCACGGCCTGGATGGCGACGTACATGGCGGGCGTGTTGAAGGTCTCGAACATGATCTGTGTCATCTTTTCTCTGTAACAATAGAGGAGCGAGCATTAGCATGGCGTCGATGGCGACCGGCGACGTGACGAGACGTGTCGTCGTGACACGTGACACGACTGTGACATCGAAAAAAAAAAAAAAAAAACATGACATCGAGAACGACGATGAAACACACCTGTTAGCCTTGGGGTTGAGGGGTGCTTCGGTGAGCAGCACTGGGTGCTCCTCGGGCGCCACACGCAGTTCATTGTAGAAGGTGTGGTGCCAGATCTTCTCCATATCGTCCCAGTTGGTGACGATACCGTGCTCGATGGGGTACTTGAGTGTGAGGATACCTCTCTTGCTCTGGGCCTCGTCACCCACGTACGAGTCCTTCTGACCCATACCGACCATCACGCCTTGATGACGTGGGCGGCCCACGATTGAGGGAAAGACGGCACGGGGTGCATCGTCTCCCGCGAAACCGGCCTTGCACATACCGGAGCCATTGTCCACTACCAGCGCGGCAACTTCCTCGTCGCACATTGTGAATTAGTCTGGAAAAATAAAATCATAATTATAACTAAACTGCATAATATTAAGATTTAATAATATAAGGTAGACTTAGAATTGTAATATGTACGCGCGGTAAAATCGATAACTATTATTGAATTCCATAAATGGCATTCCGTTGAAATCACCCACGCTACAGTGGGCGATGAAGTCGAAGACGCCTTATAAGGAACTGTCTAATGAGAAGCTACGCTACGGGGACGTGGCGACTCACGCGGTGAGACACGGAGACGGGCGTTTACCGGTCGGTAAAAGTAGAGCGTTGGTTTAAAACTTTAATAGATTTCTTTAATGTTGAAATAAATGTATTATAAATACAATTTAGTTTCAAAGCTTTGACCACGCCCTACCACAACCGGCGTTCCCGGTATCCCGACCGATAGGCGGCGTCATACGACCGGCCCGACTCCGTGTCAGTGACCGCACGCACAATTATTGCACAAATTTATCACTAAACACTATAATAATGCACACGAAACACAATTTTAATGCACGTCTGATGAACTTACTTTAATTTAAATAGTCCTATTAAATAAATAAATTAATATCGCTATTGCACAGCCTCGGTTATGCTGCACAACACCTCAACTCGAGCAAACTTCGTGGAATGTTGGCGGACGAGGGACCCGCAGTATATAAATGAGGCCGGTTATCGGGGCGCCCCTACCCGCGAGCCCGCGACCGCGGCTAGCTCTCCACCAATCGCAGAAATCCTGAGTTTTCGTTACCATATATGGTATTGCGCTGCAGGGAGCCTGCGCGTCCCCCCTGCCCCTCAGTCCGACGCCGCGGAACCGGCGTTGATAGCGCGCTACTTGATAACGACATCTCACGGTTTTCACACTGGCCTTTGAATTCTTTAATATAAGACGACCCGAGTATATCTAATTAGATTAACTCCATACATACATATTCTGCGTACTTACATCGAATGCAGTAGCGAAAGTAAAAAAATAATAATAATCAATATTGGCATCGATCCAACACGCACAGATGTTGTACATAAACGCTTTCGCGATGATTCAGGGTTCTGTACGCCTAGTACCATATACAAAAAGAAATGCCATGGGTATTTTGAATTTGAAACTCATTTTAACTACAGTAATTATTACTTGATAGTAATTTTAGGTAAAAATTAAATCTATAAGAATAATTCATTGAGTATTTTATAACTTACCGCTTACCGTGGTAAAATTATAGTGGTAGAATTAATAATATAACAATCGTCGATCTATGAGAAAATAACGATCACTTCTGTCGGTGGCTCTGGCTTAATGTTGGCGGAGGCTAATTTGCTTCACAAACAAGTAACAATATATGCGTTTTTTGACGATAAAACAAAAACTGCTGAACAGACTATAATAAAATATTATATTTGCAATTTCGACAGCTAACAAAATAACTAGTAAAAATCAATTATTGACAGTTTGTCTTACTAACGTCAAGTGGATATTCATAAATTAAAATTAGAATTATTCTTTTTCTGCAAACATACACTTGTCGACCTCCTCAGTTCTCGCAGCAAACCGACGGTTTTACCATATATGGGCAGGGGATTCTGATTGGTGAACGCTCGCAACGGTCACTGTATGTACACAGCGGGCTCCAAACACACATATAAACATTTTTGAAAGTGTTTGTGTCTAGTAACAGAGCGATTCATTCAATACGAATATCGTCGTTGGTTTAGTGACAAAGTAAACCGACAAAATAATAAAGAACGTTTAGAGTATAGTCGAGGATAAATTTGTAGGTTTTATTTGTTTGAGTCGGTTTATCCGTCTCGACGCATGCCTTATCTGTCATTGATTGTAATCACGTGACGTGACTATTCCCGCATACCTGAGACCCGATGCTGCACAATTACAATATATAATGGTGAGATAGTCGATAGATGATATGCATGAACAATTTAATGCTGTCGTCAGTGAAGATTAAATGTAACACAAATTTATCAATCACATAGTCTGCATAAGCCGTAAGTACCTAGCTAGGAGTTAGGACAATAAATATGTAATAAACACATCGCCATTTTATTTAAAAATAAAACCGTTACTCTCAATAAAGGTATGTAATTTATTTATGACAAGCTTGCTTGTTTTTTAATTTTAATTTAACTATTTTATGAGAATTGAATATAAAATATATAGTCTGAATATATAGTATAAGTCTTCGATGTTGAGTATGATGTTCATGTGCATATAGGAGGCATCCCACTGGACATAAATTATCTTTCAATTCTTAGATTTGTTGCATTTTATAATTTCTCTAAAAATTATTTTTTAATTTCATTACCTATCTCAGAATAACCGTGGTAAATAACGCTACGTGACTATATTATTATTGACGAACTGGTGAGTATTAAAAGTCTTAATTAAAGAAGTAATTTCTGTATACATATACATGTTTAACAGTATAATTGTTAGTTTAATATTGTATGGACACTAACGGATGGAAATAAAACAGAATTAAATAATAATTAAGATGAAACAAAAGGAATTTATTTGAAAGGCATTATCTAAAAAATATAGCTTTTTGGATGACGTCACTGGCAGATAGTATTTTGCCCACATGATAATGACTACATATGTGGTAGGTACATAAACTACGATGTTGTTCATATTTTCTAACCTCTGATCTTAGTAGCCTTTAGTAGGTAAACTATAATTATCTACATATATACTATGTCGATGAGTCAGAATCGTGCTGATTTGCGCATGCGTACTATAACGCTGAGTCAGCCCTCGGTGCTATCAGAAGTCATTTCCTAAGCCGAGGATACTAACTGCACGGTCAGGGCCATGGATTTTTGCCTTATAAAATTATTTTCTCTTTTGACTTTCGCCGTAAAATTTATAGATTATATCCACAAGATTTTTCTCGAATTTACATATTAGTAAAATTCCACAGAAAGTAGATACTTGACAAATTGCACACAACTTTGGTGCTGATGAAAGTTTATTAAAATAAAAAAAAAATTACAAAGGTTTTTTTTTTTATTATTAATTTTGTAGCCCCAACTCATATAGGTCTACCTACTTATTTAAAAAGACGATAAAATTACACGAGTACTTTTAATTGCTTGTGATTCACTTCTTACTAAAGAATATATCGTCATTTTCAAAGAATAACTTGAAGTCTTGAGGTAAATATTTATATCGTTTTACGGATCTCATGAGACATGAGTCATCGAAGGATACGCGTTAAGGTAGAAGAATAACAAATTACGAATACTATTGTATTGTAAGTATTTACTATTCGGAGGGAATACATAGTGTTGTATTGAAATGATTCATTATCATGTACATATATGCAATGTGTATATTGTTCACCATGCCTTGAGACTGTGACGAATTATTTCCACCGCATATAAAATGCATTGTCTCAGCAACTAACCAATAATTAATCTTTTTTTAACATGCAATAAATTAAAACAGATATTTGATTTTTTTTTCAATATTTGATATTTCAAATATCTTGTTTATTAATTATTGTTGGTGATATTTTGGTTACAAGTAGGTACTATTTATTTCTATGACAATTTACCTAGGTACCTATTAAAATTTTCGATTTATACAATTACCTACCTAATGTGCTTATTATAATATTTACTTATTTATAATATATCGACGAAAAGTAAGGTTCAAACTCCTTTCTGAAAAGAAAGGAGTTTGAAAGAAATCGATATCAACACAATGTTTTTCCATGAACGCATCGTTTGTTCACGGACACACAAGTTGTCCTTCGTTCTAAAAATATAACAAACCCTTACCTTGTATGCAACGGTCCGGTCCTACAATATTATGTCATAAAACTATACAAATAAGATTGATTATTACATTTACTATTAAAATAGTTGTAAAAAAGTTCTTTTTATCGATGTTCTGAGTTAACAGATTAGTTTTAACATTCATATGACATTCTCTTTGTAGAATCTGTCAAACCCGCGATGAGATGAATATACATTTTTATTAACCTGCACAGGATACGATGCTCAACGAATACTGAATTAAAAAACTTTCCAGACCTTTTTTTTTATACTCTATGTAGTCTCAGATTTTATATTTTAACAATGTTAACTGACGTAAACATAAATTATTAATAATGTTTAAAATTAGTAATTTTCTATCCACCTGAACTAGGTACTTATTTGATTTTTGTCAAATGTATGAACGTCATAAAGGTACATGCAAACTGATTTATTGTTTAATTGATGTACAAATATTTTTTTTTTGATAGGTTTAATGAATCCGTTACTATATATGCTTACATATTAAGTAGATAATTACCTAGTAACTGATTACTTA